>NC_056729.1:1116532663-1116629805 GCF_019279795.1 Protopterus annectens
AAAATCAGGAAAAAAGAAGCATGCACCCTAGACAAGTTCAGCTGAGACTTCATAGTAAGCAAACAGTTATAACACGTTTAGAAATCAAAACTTCTTTATTGAAAAAATAGATGAGCACTTTCTCCCTTAAAGGAGCTTTGTCAGATCCAACTAATGATTATCTTTAATCTTTAAAGGTTATATCTGATGGATTAAAGGCCCAAGTTGGTATCCATATTTACTATAAACAATTTGACCTTCTCCTACTTAATAGGAAGCACTTTAGTGGTGCTTCGTGTTGGGATCATGTGAGATTCCAGGGCACCATGGGCAGTGGTGGTGATCTTTAATGTGAAGCTGGAATATTTGGAATGTTAATAGTGATCCTGTTGAAGAAATGGTCCTTGGTGATGTTGGTTTACCTACTGAGACAGCACAAAAGTTAAGGGCTGTGACTACTTCTCATGCAAGGATTCCTGACACCTTGTGGGCTGAAATATTATCAAAGGGGTTAAAGCAGAGAATCTAGTGGCTGAAGAAGTAGTTGCTATGGTTACCTTGAAAAGAAAATCAAATGGAGTAAAAAGCAACATGCAAAGAAGAAAACTGAAGCAGCTCTTGACATTAGACAACAGAAAATACAATTTGAAAGAGTATTAACAGCATGAGAGAGCCAGTATAAGCCTCTTCCACATCAGTGATCATCAGAGAGTTGGAGGCACAATAAATAGTGGATAAAAGAAATTTGTTGCAGTTTGGTATCGTAAAAAAGTCATGAGTCACCGTTAGACAAGACAAAAGTAAACATTTATTATCATAAACTGTTACACAGCTGTACTGGATAATGCAGGTATATTACAAGCAGAAAGGTAAAGGGAACTGTACTCTATTTTAACACGTTGCCTATTAGTGATTACATTTTACTCGCTTATATAATACAGTAAAAATCTATACAGAGAGGTTCTATACAGAGAGGCAATCATTCTCACTATCTAAAACAATCATATATCCAATTTTATTAGTTTACTTTCAAGAAGCAGTTTCACACTCCAAACTATTCTCTTACAAGGTCATTGTATGCGTTCTGTGTTACTAGGCCGTTCGTCATAATTTCATTGTCATTAGCATTGCTCCTGTTCAGCATATGCACTGTTTCATCATGAACCTAGTCTTTCTTTGTCAGCTTAAAGCTGCATTTTTCCTTGATTAGAACAATGAACTGTTATTCCTTTCACAATGAACTCTGCTGACATATGTATCCTTTGTGATAAACTGTTTTGCGTAAAACATTCACTTAAATTTTCAAGGATATTCAATATTAGCCTGTCACCTAACTGCAACACATTTCTTTAGTTTACAATATAAAGTCAATTCAAACAAATACACACATATATAATGTGTTTGTAAAAATGAATGGCATATTCTCAATTGTCTAGCTAGAAATACAACAGGAAGTGTTTCCTGACAGGAATTTTTTATAACTAATTGATAGTACTGCTTGGGTTTTATTAGCACCAAATTATGGCAATTTTCAAGTGCTAAAGAGTCCTTATATGATATTTATTTTGAAACTGTTGCTGACCCCTTGCAGTGATTCGACACATTAACTGTTTTGGAAAGTGAAGCTACTTAGGAAGAATTCATTTCATCTTATACCTGCTGGCCATCAGACCTCTCCTAGTTGGATGTTGTCTATTCCTTCCCTTATCTGGTAATTTCACCCAGGATCAGGACAGGAACTGTTTGAGGGGGCCTCATTCGGGCAACAATGAGAGTTTGATATACCATCACCAACATCCCAGCAATCAAGGCATGTTGTAATAGCTTAACCCTAATTTTGGGCAGGGGTACATGTGATTCCCATCACCACAGAGGCCCAGAATTCCTTCCCAGTATGTGTGCACATTCATACACAATGCATTGAAGACAACCAGCAAGCAATGGATAGGTAAGCTTAACACCCACCATCAGGCCACTCATTTGCAACAATGTTCCTCTTCTGTGAGACTGTGTCTGTGAGTGGCCAAGTATGACGCCTCCCGGAATGGGCATGTACATCCTCTCCTGCCAGCTCCATCAGGAATCTAAGCATCTAATTAAACATAGAATGCCCCTGCTTTACTCAGCACTTTATCTCTTTATGCCACTGGAGTTGGCTAGCTTCAAGATTTGTAATCCACAAAAAACAAACTGCAAACCAAAGTAGTTCAAAAGTATGGACACAGCACACATGGAGCCACAATTTGCAATAAAAAGTTTGCTTTAATATTGAAATGCTGACTAAACCAAGTAAAAGATAAGTGCTTTCATCTTCTTAATGAAAACTTCTTTAGATAAAGCCATGTTTGAAAAATTGAGTCCATATATACACCAATCTACAGAAGTGAAATAGATCACATGAATGCCAAGCACACAGTGATGTCAAAGCTAGTCTTGAAAGAGGCAAGAGTGTTACTCTACTTATTTGTTCCAGAGACTGGGCATTGTTGGGTAATCAATGTTGGGAAACTTGGCATCTGCATATTGTTGAAAAACATGATAAAGAAGACAGAGGGAATAAATAATAGCAAAAAAAAAAAAGAATGTTATACAAAATAGGATGAGAATAGTACAGCAAGGTAACAAGGTGTATGATTTTCTTTTGTAACCTGGACACTTACACAACAGAAAAAATCAGTCAAAGTCAGTATAAGGTACAAGTGCAGAAAGAAAAGACTGTGGGCCAGATTCACGAATGCTTGCATGGAGTCTACGAGTAGAGTAAGACTCCAGACAGCCAATATGTCTGCTGAGCGATCCAGGAACAGCCGGCAGGGGAGTGCATGAGCGCTCCTAAAACTACTCTTGCACGGACAGTGTTATGTTATGCAAATTACCTCATTTGCTGCTGAAAGCTATGCAAATGAGGTAAATTTGTGATCCAGGAAACACTAACCTGTCCGAGTAAGAGTAGAGTTACTTGTAGAAATGCATTCCGTTGGTAATGGAGTACCGTTCTGCAAATAGCAAAACAGAGATATGACAGCTCCAAATAAAGGATGCATCCAGTTGAGGAAGCATGCCAATGGCCAAATATAAGGTCATTGGCATTTTTATCTGTTGCAAAATAATAAAAACATTTTTTTCCCTGATCTCTGATGTTTAAGCATAGCACAGCGCCGCACAAACGCGCTCTAAAAACCAGAAAATAAAAAAAGGGGCATAAATAGGCATTTTATTAAAAATATCCTTCTGCCATGCAGATGAATGGCAGGCTGAAGACAACATGGCTACCGAGTAGTGGTTGCTAAGGGGGAAACTCAGTCTGAGAGATGTAACCAAGCATTAGTAGGCAATCCTATGCAAATGAAGATAAGGATAGTGAATCCCAATTTTCCCTACCATGTGAACCATGTCTCTAAAGTGTAAGTGTAGGATTAGGGGAGAGGTAGAGTAGAAAATAGGTGACATCATGAGGGAGTATGTATCAAAGACTGTAAGCTTATTGGAGCAGAGTGGCATGTGTTTGATGTGAGTTACTCAGGACTGGAAGAGGTGTGTCTACAGTTGTCTGAACTGAAACCCAGAAACCGAAGGTGTACGCCGTGGATATCACTAAAGTTTCTTGCAAAGATGCTTACACTGTGTACGCTCGTGTCCGTGCCTGTAAACCCGTCTAAGCCTGTGTGCGCATATGTGCCCCATGTGTAAACCTGTGTAAGGCTATCTAAGCCTGTGTGTATGTATGTGCACCCGCCTAAGCCTGTGTAAGCCTATGTAAGCCTGCATGCGTGCGTGTGTGCTCATGTGTGTTTGCGCTTGTTTGCGCGGCGCTGCCCCCTGTGGAAACAGAAAGGGAAAAGGAAGGAAAAGAAGTAGTAGGAAGTTAACCAAGGAGAACTAGCAGAGCTTCCAGGTGAAATGTATCAGAATCAGCCA
This sequence comes from Protopterus annectens, assembly GCF_019279795.1. Classification (NCBI taxonomy): domain Eukaryota; kingdom Metazoa; phylum Chordata; order Ceratodontiformes; family Protopteridae; genus Protopterus; species Protopterus annectens. The sequence goes on from NC_056729.1 coordinate 1,116,536,561, forward strand.
ATTACACAGGCAGTACACTAGCCCAGCCCAGCACTTAAAACTCTGCAAACAACATTCCCCCATGTTTTTCTCAAAAACACTGCAACACTGCAACACTGCAGTATACAAAGAGAAGTGAAAACTTAAAAAGCTTAACTGAGACAAAAAAATGATAGGGGGTGCCATTGCTATTATAAGGCAACATGTGCAAGATGCTGAGGGTGGTGCCATTGTGAATGCTGCTGAGCAACCCACAGTGAGGAGACGGAGAAGAGTGTATAGAACCAGGGTAACCTACCAGGGGCTACATGACCTGGAGATAGTGGAGCGCTATAGAGTGGACAGAGACCTCCTGCAACAAATTGTTGAGCTCTGCAGGCCATGCCTCACACACAGAACCAACAGAGGTGAACCCATCCCAGTGGAAACCAAGGTATGTGTTGGCCTAAGAATACTAGCAACAGGTACCTTCCAGAGACCAACTGGTGATATGATGGGGATTTCACAGGCATCAGCATCCAGGGTGCTGCACCAGTTCCTGAATGCCATGTCAGCACATGTCGGTGATCATGTATATTTCCCCAATTCCCGTGAGGTATTGGCCAGCAATATGCGTCTCTTCCAACAAATAGCAGGATACCCTGAGGTAGTGGGTGCAATTGACTGCACGCAAATACACATCAAAGCACCAGCCGGTGAGTGGGGTAAGGCCTACATCAACCGCAAGGGCTTCCACTCCATCAACTGCCAGGTTGTGTGCGATGCCCAAGGCATAATACTGAATGTGTGTACTGGCTGCCCTGGAAGCTACCACGATTCCCATATCTGGCATCTGACGCAGCTGTACCAGACATTTGCCAATGGGGACATCCCTGACGGTCACCTAGTGGGGGATGCTGGATACGCACTGGAGCCGTGGCTGATGACACCCATCAGAAATGCACACACACCTGAACAAGAACTCCATAATGAGGCACACGCACAAACACGAAATGTAATCGAGCATGTGTTTGGGATGCTCAAGTCACGGTTCCGGTGCCTGGACACATCTGGTGGAGCCTTGCAGTACTCACCAACTACATGTACCCAAATTGTCATGGTATGTGCCATGCTACACAATATGATCCTGTGAAAACAGCTGCAGCAGGAACAGCATGGGGCAGGGCCAAACAGCCCCCCACCATTGCCAAGGCCTGCACAGGTACAGCGTGACTCGGAGGAGGAACAACCTGAGCCTGCCCCAGTAGGCAGAAGGAGGCTTGCCCAGTATGCCTTGGCCTTGGCAAAGAGGCAATGCATAGCACATACACTGGCTCAGTAGGAACCCTGGAAATGATACCTCTCTCTCTGACTCGCACATAAAATAAAAGGGATGCCTAACTTGACACTACATGTTTACAAACATGTATAGGGAGTGTAGTATGTGCATCCAACATAGGCAGCCCTGCATCACCAGCTGACGCATGATTGCCATGTTTTAAGCAATATAAAGCAGTGCTAAGCAGCTTTTACCAATATTTAGTATATGTAAACAAAATTGCCCGTGCTAACTAGCTCAATGTCGGGCAACGTTGAGCAATGTTGGGCAAAGTCAGGCAAAGTTAGGTAAACATGCTCATATTTGCTTTACTGTTCCTTAAGCAGTCTGGTCTGCCCAGCATGAAAATAAAAATCAGTGGCAGGGCTTAAATCCAGGATACTGTGTACTATAGTCGCAGTACTGAACCACTAAGCCATGATAGCATTTCAGTGGCACAGAAACAGCAGGACAATTGTACACTAATGCAAACACAAAGAAATGCTGTATCATGCCCCTAAAGAGACATATGGGTAACCTCCCCCACAGGCCTATGCAGACAGAGAATATCAGGCCAGGCGGTGTGATGTGGGTTGTGTAGGCTATGAAGTCGCAATCTAATATATGTGACATTGGACGCTAAGATCTGTAGTACAGTAGTATGCCTCAAGCCAGTACGTTAGGCAACAGTACAGACTGAAATGGTGTACCGTACATAGCAGTGCAGGCATATCAAATGTGTATAAGTGTCAGGTGAAACCCTCATCCTATGTACACACACAGTAAAAATCAGGTGTGCCCCCGGGTAGAAATGTACAAAGAATAGCTGTCTCCCCTGTATGTAGAAATGTTGATAGGTCTATGCAAAGTGTCTCATGGAAGCCCTGCCGGCACAGCATGATCCCTGTTGATCTATGACACAAAGGTGAGCCCTGCTGTAAAAATACAACTTGATTTTCCATACACATATAATATAAATGTCTATACCAGGCGTGCTCACACACTCCAACAAATGTAGTTGATTTCATTCAGCATCACACTGAAAGGTCATACTGGGCATGCTCACACACTTGAATAAACAAAGCAAATGTCAGGCAACAACATACTGAAAGGTCATACTGGGCATGCTCACACACTTAAGCAAATGTCAGGCAACAACATACTGAAAGGTCATACTGGGCATGCTCACACACACAGGCTAAATACGGAGGTGATAATAAGGGATCTATGGACAAATGTGGATAGTCATCTCTACTTCCAGAAACACATTCACAAAGTGGTCAGAAAATCATGCTATGTGTTAACACAAACTGCCAAGGTCTGTGCATGTAGGTCAAAGGAGGTTCCCACTACTCATCAGTCATCAGACCCGTCAGAGAGTACAACAACACACTTGCGATGAATCTGACTAGGCACCTTCAGCAGCCAGAAAGACCACTGAAGTACATTAACAAGAGGATTACTGGCCTCAAACAGTTGCCCCATGCAACAAGACTGAATGTAACCCAATCTGTACTCTGTTGCATACTGTCTACCCAGGAGATCTCTGCCCAACAGACAGGTCCATGTCATGGCTACACTCAGATCTGTTCTGAGTTACAGCTCAATGGCACTAAATATACAGACCTAACTGATATTGCCAACATCCTGGCAGATAGGATCAGTGCTAACTTTACCCCCCCTTTCACCCATGAAAGAGCACATCTCTATAATGGAAGACTGCAAAGTTGCTGTCATCACGGCTGCTCAGGTAAAAAACACTCTCCGAAGCCAGTATCATAGCAGCCATGGGACCAGATAACTTCCCAGGCTGTGTTCTACACAAACCACAGAGCGAACAGGCACCACACTGATGTACCGTGTGCAGTTATAGCCTCATCTCATGCTTTGTGCCTGCTGAATGGTGCACAGTGATGGTTATCCCACTACACAAGTGTGGAGACACCACGGACCCCAGGAACTAGCACCCCATTAGCCTGATGAGCCCGCTCTTCAAGGCCATGGAATGTATCATCATACAACTTATAAAAAATTACATTGGTAATCCCCAAACCCTGGACCACAACCATGTTGGGTTTGTAAAATGCAGATCATGTCTCCTAAACCTGATAGATGACATTGAAGCAGTCACCAGAACCGTAGACAAGGGTAAGGTGGTTTGCACAGCCTATGTAGATCCTGCCATGGCTTACAACACCACCCCACACTCTGGAAATATAGATAAACCCACTAAACTAGGTATAAATTGCTATGTCAGAAGATGGGTTGCCAACAGGCTTACTGACAGAACACACACTGTGAAAGTAGCAGACTCCAAGTATGACTTTGGACCAGTGACAAGTGCAGTACCACAGGGTCCAGTCCTGGGTCTTGTCTTGTTTAGTATCGACTTCCCTGAAGTAAACTTTAATATGGAAGGTCTGTGGCTACTGACGTTTCCAGAGGACTGCAAACTAGGAGCCATAATTGTAAACACTAAAGATGTGGACATCCTACAAAAGGGCCTCACTGAGACAGATGGCTGTTGTCAAAGCCATAGGCTCTAGCTCAATGCCAAAAAGGTGCATTGCCATCCCGTTTGTTAAAAACTCTGTAGCCAAGAACTACAACACAGGCAGTAGTATACTTAACACTGAAAGTGTGACAAGAGACCTTGGGTCACAGGTGGACAGTGGACACAACTGTGATAATCACATCCCCACAGTAGTCAGGAAACCCTCCTATGTGGCACACCTCATCACAAAATGTGTCTCATGCAGAATAAAAGAGGACATTGTTCCCCTCTACTCATCACTCACTATAACTATAATAGAGTACAATGCCACTTTTGCTATGTACCTCACAAGACAACTACAACAACTGGAAAGCCTGCAGCAATACCTCACAAAGAGCATTAGCAGCCTGAAATACATGCCATACACAGAACATCTCAAAATGCTCCATCCGTACTCCCTTGCATATCGCCTACTCAGAAGTGTTCACTGCCTAACATACAAAGCTATGTCAAACACAGAGCTGTTGGACATGTTCCACGTAAAACACTCACAATCCCTCTTACCTTCGGACCCCAAACCATGAGTGAAATACAAAAGGAAGGGGTGTACCCATTTACCTTATGGATACCCACACCTTCAGGTTAGTGGCACAGCATGAGGCCTTGAAGACAATGCAAGTGCAACTAACACTGGGCAAAACTGCTCATCAGATTGTAGCCTGCTACAGATCACCTACCTTGTCTCAGGAACCTCACTCAGTGGAAAATATAAGGGTCCTATCAAACACCATTGTATGAGGAGATTACAACTACCCAAACATTGAGTGGGAGAATTACTCGTGTACAATGTCCTTTGCCCAATGTTTCCTAGAGTTTAAAAACTCTACACCCTGGAACAGCTGGTCACCACGCCCACCAGAGGTGACAACATACTGGACATGATCATCACCAACATGGGGTACCAGTGTTCCACAACAGAGATAAACCCCTCGCTGATAATATCAGATCATAAAGTAATCACACTGGACATCCACATCCTGCCCGCCCACCCAGTCAATGAAACCACTGTGAAGACAATTTCAAAAGCAAACTGCACACTTCCCAAGACCAAAGTGAAACGTTCCAAAGCCCTCTTGCTATAGGATAATGGTATACAATCTGCCGAATCATTTACAAGTGCATCCTATAAGCATCTACAGGGATGCACGGATTGAGACATCACAAATAAAACCAAGATGCACTACTCCAAAAATAAGAAAACAATCTGGTGGTCGTTGCCCATAAATAAGCTAGGCAACAGAAGGAGGAAACGAACACATGATAGAGCCAACTTCACTAAAGGAAAGGCATCACTGATCATTATTAGGAAGAAACAATGATCGCTCATAAAATAATTCAAGGCCAGTTTCTAAAGGCAAATTGCCAAGGAATGTAAGAATAACAACCACAAAGCCTTCGGTAGCTATACCAGACGTGTAGGTGCCAACTTCCAAATATGCTGTCAGCTACTGAAAAATGGCAAGAAATACACTGAACCAACTTTCATTGCCCACATCCTGGGGGACAAGTTCAGTGTAAACTCCCCCCATCACCCCCAAAAGGGCATGTGCCCATCACAGAAGGATGCAGAGCCCCAGACTTCATGGACATGCAGGTAATGACAGCCCCCTCCAAAGCTAAGAACACAGCATCAATGGGACTGGATGGTGTCCCAGGCTGCGTCTTACACTAGGCCCAAAAGGAACTACACCCTCACCTACATTCACTGTCCAGACTCAATTGTACCACAGGCTATGTACCCAAAGAATGGCATACACTAACAGTCATCCAGCTCCACAAAGGGGGTGCCACAACAGAACCTGGAAACCATTGCCCTATATGTCTACTCAGCCTGGTCTACAAAGCTATGGAGCAAATTGTCATGGAACCCATAAACAGAGACATTGGGGACCTCCAGACACTGGACTCTACACAGCTTCGCCTTGTTAAAGGCAGATCCTGCCTCCTAAACCTAGTTGACTTATTTCAAACAGTTACCAAGGACATAGATGGAGGTGAAAGTAGTCCACACAGCATATCTGGACCTCACTAAGGACTTTCTACACCATTCCCCACTCTGTCATCATGGACAAGCTTACCAGCCTGAACATTAACAGCTATGTCACAGGATGGGTGGCCAAGTGGCTCACAGATCAAACACACATGTTCAGAGTTGCGGGTGCCATGTCCGACTCTAAGCCAGTCACAAATGGCATCCCACAGGTCTTGGTCCTGGGACCCCACCTGTTCAGTAGATACTGTTCAGAGGTACAGGCAAGCACAGGTGGAGTATGGCTGAACAGGTTTGCAGATGACTGCTAACTGTGGTCCATAATCGACTCTACAGCTGACACAGACATCCTCCAGAAGGGTCTTACAGAGACAGATACCTGGTGTCAAAACAACGCCCTCAAGCAAAATGCCAAAGAATGCATAGTCATCCCCTTTGGCTAAAACAAAGTGCAAACAAATTACCACATAGGTGGTAATCCAGTATGTACGGAGGAAGTCATTATGGCCCTGGGGACACAGGTAGATAGTAAACTCTCCTTTGATGATCACATGGCCAAAGTGTTTAGACATTCCTTCTATGTAGCCCACCTAATGTCACCTAATGTAACCCACTTTGTCTAGTCTGATGATGTCACCATCCTACAAATATACCTGTGGAAAATGGGGCTCACAGTAATGTGTGTAGCACATTGTGTAAATGCATACACCTATAGTGTCATAAACCAGTTAGGTAGGGGGTTGAATCCTGCATTTGACAAGTGTGTGTGTCGGTTTGTGTGTGATCTCCTTGGAGAGTAGTGAACCACCTTAAAAGTGGTATACTAATCTTTGTCAAGTCTGATGATGTCACCAGCCTATAAATATATCTGTAGAAAGAAGAACTCACAGTAATGTGTATAGCGTGTCATGTAAATGTGCACTCCTATAGTATCCTAAACCAGTTAAGTAGGGGTTTGAATCCTGCACTTGACAAGTGTGTGGTCTCCTTGGAGAAGAGCAACCGTTTTGGAGAGTAGTGAAACACCTTAAAAGTGGTATACTAATCTTTGTCAAGTCTGATGATGACACCATCCTACAAATAAACCTGTGGAAAAAAAGAGCTCAATGTTATTTGTATAGTGCATCGTGTAAATGTGCACGCTTGTAGTGTCATAAACCAATTTGGTAGGGGTTTGAATCCTGCACTGGATAAGTGTGTGTGTGTGTGTGTGTTTGTTTGTGTGTGATTTCCTTGGAGAGGAGCAACCCTTTTGGAGAGTAGTAAAACACCTTAAAAGTGGTATACTAATCTTTGTCAAGTCTGATGATGTCACCATCCTACAAATATACCTGTGGAAAAGAGAACTCACAGTAATATGTATAGTGCATTGTGTTAATGTGTGCCCCTCTAGTATCATTAAGGAGTTAGGTAGTGGTTTGAATCTTGCACTGGGCAAGTGTCTGTTTGTGTGTGACCTTCTTGGAGAGGAGCAACCTTTTTGGAGAGTACTCAAACACCTTAAAAGTGGTATACTAATCTTTGTCAAGTCTGATGATGTCACCATCCTACAAATATACCAGTGGAAAGAAGAACTGCCAGTAATGTGTATAGCCTGTCATGTCAATGCATGCTCCTCTAGTATTATAAAGTAAGTAGATAGGGGTTTGAATCCTGCACTTGACAACTCATGTGTTTGTGTGTGATCTCCTTGGAGAGAAGCAACAATTTTGGATGACAACTCATGTGTTTGTGTGTGATCTCCTTGGAGAGGAGCAACAATTTTGGAGACTACTAAAACACCTTAAAAGCGGTATACTTATCTTTGTCAAGTCTGAAGATGTCACCATCCTACAAATATACCTGTGGAAAGAAAAATGCCCAGTAATGTGTATAGCACATCATGTTAAGGTATACTGCTCTATTCTCATAAAGTAGTTAGGTAGAGGTTTGAATCCTGCACTTGGTGAGTGTGTGTGTGCTCTATGTGTGTGTGACACTGTTGGTCAATGTGCTGTGGGTTTTGCTTTTACTACTGTATGACAACAGTATGTGCATTGCACATGTGAGGTAGCTGTGTGGCAAATACATATACGTACATGTGACCTCAATTATTGCATGTGTGGGAACCCTGCTTTCTCCAAGAACACATCTGTCATCTTTGCCAGAGTGTGCTGCTGCTTTCCAGACCTTAGGTCACATCTGTATGCTTGTGACAAGGCCAGCCACTGCAGTGATCCCTGGCCTAGGTCATCCGTGTCACACATACTCACTATGGTTTCTATTGAATTGTGTGAGTGAGGGTTTATGGCCAAGGTATATGTCAGACCTGTTCAAATGCAGCAAAGTCTGTCAATGATGGCTATTCATTATAGGTGTACAACAACCTTTGTGGATATGCATGCAGACCCCTTATTGCTTATGTGATCCACCGAGGGATTTCAAAATACCTTTGGAAATGTGATTATCAAAGGAGAGATGACGTAACACTTGGTTGCATGTACACTTCGGTACCTGTTCATCATGTTGGTGGCTACTACCTATGTGGTACTGTGGGGATACTATGTTCCGTAAAGGTGGATGACTATGCTTTGGTTGGCTTATACCTTTACAGCATGGGTTTGACAACAGGTATCTGTCTGTATGAAACCCTTGTGGAGGATGTGTGTGTCATCTGGAGAATGCATTATAGGCCACAGTATGCATTACCAGATGTGGACGGACATATCCCTACTGTGATTGCTTGTACCTAAAAGAGCTATATGCCAAACAGAAGTGGTCTCAGTAATGGGTGCAGGTGAATACCACTGGTTACTGGCATAGTATAGTACCTGAAGGATCCAAAGGTTACTGTGTGTCCTACATCTGTGTGTCAGTTGTCAAGACATCATCTAAAGATTGGTTATGGTCAGGCTGTTGAAGTTATGTATACTACCAGAATGCAAAACAATGACAGATAGTAACAGTATCACCTACAGCACAGTGTCAAACCATGTCATACACACACGTGTAGTCAAGTTCCGAAATGTGTGTAGTACAATGCATACTGGCCACCAATAGAAATTATGGAGTGTTACTGTGTAATACAGGGCATGTCACCCTGCCCATGTGTCCACTATGCACGTACATGCAGACAGTGCACCTCCACCATGTTCACAAATGTACACCTGCAAATCTGTGCTACACACATCCCACACATACTGTCCACTCTATAACACATGCTGCCAATACTACACACATCAGCCAAGTGGCACATGGGTGGACAATACACTATTGGAACTAACCCTGGTGTAAACAATACTACATTGACAATCATAGCTTTAATGCATCATGCCTGCTCAGCTACACCTTCAAGCATATCATTACACTCTACTGCTGACAACATGCTAACATTGCTATACTGCTTTAAAGTCACCCTGTGCATCAGCACCATGGTAGCCTGTTCCTGCATCAATGTTACAGATGACAGGAGGTGGCACAGGTTTCATCATATGCACAGGGTGTGTTGTTGGTTTGCCAGAGGCCTACAGTGAGCCATACAATCGACATGTATGCATGTGTGTGTGTGTGTGTGTGTGTGTGTGTGTGTGTGTGTGTGTGTGTGTGTGTGTGTGTGTGTGTGTGTGAGGGCCAAGAGTACTGCTATGGGCCAATGTTGATGTAATGTGTGTGGGTATGTGTTAGCCCTAGGTGTCTGGTTTATGTGTGTGTGTGTGTGTGTGTGTGTGTGTGTGTGTGTGTGTGTGTGTGTGTGCGTGTCTGCATGCACACAGTTCCACCATGTGGCTGCCATATATGGGTATTTGTGGGACAGCCACAGACTGTACCTGCCAGGCTTTACAGATCACCATCTCTGGCCATGGATATGGTACATGTGCCTGGCAGGGGTGCTACTGACACTATCAGGTACTAAGCCAGACTGGGTACTATCCCCAGAGGTAGATGGATGTACACTGGACCTAGGTCCCTGCTGGAACTGTCCAGAGCCATGTGCATGTGGTCTTCTAGGACGTTCTATGGACAGCCCACCTCCAACATTGCTGGGGCTGGTACTGGCACTACAGGAGCAGCTGTGACTTGAGGGACATCTGCGGTGACTGCCAGCTGCTGATGTTGCTGGCATATGTCCAGTCGATGACTCAACCATCCCGCACTGTCCTGACACATGGACATGACATTGAGGAGGACATCTAATGTCTCACCCCAACGTCTATCAGTGACCTCAGTGTAATTACAGATGGCACCTGCTAGGTCATGGACACTGTCAATTACAGCAGTGTTATGTGCCCTCTGTGCCCTTAGTCCCTGTCTGGTATACCATTCCATACATGCCTCTGCCTCCATGACAGCCTGGAACATGCGTGAGGTTGTAAGACCTGTGGCATGTCTGCCAGGGGCATGATGAGCAGCAGTGCTCCAACAAGAACCCCTGGGCATCTGCCTATGTGGTACCCTTCCAGACATCTGGATGTGGCTGCTGTGTCGGGATGCATGTGCCATAGATACTACACTGTCCTGGCCAATGCCGACTGTACTCTGTCCCTCAGCTAAGGGCATTGGTGATGGATGTATTTGCAGTATGACTGTGTGCATGGATGGGGTGGACACTTGTGTACTGTCGATTGGTGGCCCAATGACAAACCCTGGCAAACATGCCTGTGCCTCAACACACCTATCATCATTATCACTATTTTGCTCAGTGACATCAGTTTCCCTGCTGCAGTGAACCAGCCAAAACTCAGCACCTGTGAGAGGAAGACAGGAAACACACTTTATGACCTGTACATGATGTCAGAACACATGCACACATGCACACATACACATGAACATATGCACACATGCACACATGAACACATGCACACATGCACACATGCACACATGCACACATGTTTACATGAACACATGAACACATGCACACTTGAACACATGCACACATGCACATAAACACATGCACACATGAACACATGAACACATGCACACATGCACACATGAACACATGAACACATGCACACATGCACACATGCACACATGAACACATGCACACATGCACACATGAACACATGAACACATGCACACATGCACACACACACACACACACACACACACACACACACACACACACACACACACACACACACACACACACACACACACACACACACACACACACACACACACACCACCAGCAATCCAGAACATACTTAATAGCGGGTGATGGTGGGGCACAGTATCACAAGCCAAACAGTTATATCACATGTGTCAGCATGCAGGACATGTGTTGCTCAACAGCATGCAGTGCAAGTGTAGACAGCCCTTGCTAATAACAGTATACATGGCTTTGATGCATGTGTGTTGTTGTTCAGTGATTGGCCTCACCCTGGAACGCAATGTGTACATGGACACAACATTGCTGTGCAAGTATTAAAAGCTTGGCAATGTCCTGTGCACTATCACTCACATGTATACATACCATGGCTGGATGTGTATCTGTAGGTCATATAGATATCCATTTCTGATTGGAGCATCTGTGTCTTTAGCAGATAATTGTGGATGCATGTTTAGCACATGCATGCTATGTATACACACAGGATGAGTGGTGCATGTATACCTGATGGAATACCATTGCTCAACATAGCCATTGTACAGTGGTTATGGTGAGTGTAGGACATATTGTGGGCATGCCAGTGCCAGCCATGACATGGCATGCTACAACACAACTGCAACATTACATCACACATACCCAATGTGTGTCATGTGACCTATACACTCAATAGAATTACAAGACATATATGTGTCACTTTGTACAAATAGTGATTGCTATGCATATTATGTATAGGTGCATATGTTTGCACACACACAACATTGAGGTGCATAGCAATTAATGCTATGTGTAGTACTGTGGTCACTGTAACTGGATGGGGTGTAGTACCATGAGCCATCATCATGCAGCATCATGTGGTCACTCAAGGCTACTAATGTTTGCCAGACTGGCACATAGCATGCTGTGCCTGAACTGCAGTACCATGGCTACATTCATCATGTCACAGCCAGTTGTTACATGGGTCTGTTAGGTGCCCAATAGGGGGCATTGCCTAACATGAATGTGTTATGCGTTGAAGAGTGTTGCACAGCCCCATGAGAGGCCTCTACCCCTCAGGTATATTATATGTGCTGTGTGGATGACATTTGGGATACTGGAGTGTGACCTTACAGCAGGTGTCTGAATATGCCATGTGTAGCATGTTAACATGTACTGCGTATGACAAAGTTGTGTATGTTGTGTGCATGTGTATCGATTCTACCTATCCAATGTCCAGTACAGTGTTGCCACAATTGTGTGGGATGCTCTGTGTATTGCATGTGTTTGAGGCAGCTACTGACGTTACTGAGATGTGCATAGTCTCACAGCAAACATGCACAGTATGCATTATGCATAGGTGTGTTACGTGTACATGGCCTACACCTCACCTATGACATGCACATTTAATTAGCAATATTAAATTTAGAACACACTCATCAGCATGGGTCTGCTTCCTTGCTGTCACACCAGAGGGACCTACAAGGATATGAGACAGTTTGTCAGTGGCAACAACTGTGGCATTGCTACTGTGTGTTTGCAATCTTACAGTAGTACAATGGTTGACAGTCACAGGCCTACAGATTATATTCCTAATTATTAGTATTGCACAACACTAGGCACCGCATCTTCTAACTACACAGTACACATCTCACATATGCATGATCTACCAATAGAGGTAACAGTAGTCTACAGATATGCCATGTTACCTGCATGCTCCATGTCAACTTGCTGGGTGGCTCCGGTCTCCATGATGATACATGTTTGTTGTTGTTGTTGTTGGCCAGGAGCCACCTGGCTCAGGAGCAGCTCCTCCACTCTGGTGAGGGGGGTGGATGGCTACCCCACCACCTGTGGCAAGCTGTTGTCTATGGATATCAGATGCACACTGCTAGACATGCCTAATTAAATCACTGCAGTGATGGCGTACCTGCTCATATGTCTGGTTATGCATGCCTATGTCATTTACCCTATGGACAAGATCTTGCCACAGTGCAGTCCGCTCATGTTGGTCCTGGCTGGTTCTTGAGAACAGCAGGGCGTAGTGTTGAACCAAGCTGGTTGTAATCTGTTCTTCCTCTGCTGGTCTATATGCAGGGTTACAATGGTGGGCCATGACCCTGGAAGACAATGAAACAATATGTGTGAGCAAGTCATGTGGCACACTTAAAATTCTAATGTACAGATATCAATTAACTGCCATATATAGCAACCTATTGATTGTCAGAGGATACACACTTTCAATACCACATATCAGTGCTCAACCCACAACTGCCTGACAGTGCCTGGCACACTCTATATATCAAACCATGTTTTGCACAGCAACAAAGATAAACCAGTATGTAAGACTATACAACAGTACATGGCACACTGTATGCAACACAATGCACCACCTAGCCACAGGATGTATATATCAAGCTAATGCATAAAGAAATATCTCATCCATTGCAATGATTGTAAAGTCCAGTTACAGTGTTATCTGTATACCACACTAGTCGTTGATGGCAAACCCTTGCCTAACATATGTGCACATTCATTAATATAGGTGGCATACTGCTGTACTAGACTATACATGTTGCTAGATACACACTTATATCCCGGAACACACATATGATCGAGGCCAGATAACATGGATCAGATGTTTGACATTTAATGCTGAACTACATATGTCACAGTCATATCCCACTGCACACAGCACACATCAGACATACATACCAGACACAAAGGTATGGCAACCCAGATGAGCTTTACCTGTGCACCATACAGTCCTGTGTGTCAGTAGTTATGAAACCTTATGCCTGAGGTATGTAATCTGTGAGGACTACAGGGAACACACAAAACAGTGGTTCCAAGAAATGTGGACATACACCATACTGTGCTGTTTAGGCATGTAGCTTCAGGTAGTACTACAGGTCATACAGGAGTTGGATTCACCAGCAGTAATACTCAATAAGCATACATGTACTGCTTTAGCCTACTATGGGACACCCCACTCGACACCAAGGGACTACGTCAGACCGTATGCTATACTGCTTTTTCTGCCTAGCAATAGCATACACATCTTTTGCTGGGATCACATCTAGGACACAAAATACCATGACAGAAACAGTTTCCCACTAAGCTATCACACATATACAGAACTCTGACACATTCACCAACACATTTACCATCACACTCAGGCAACCTCACACAGCAATTATTGCAACAAGTACATGTGGGTGTGTATCGGTTCATAGGTAGGTAATAGGCTATTGGCCCTAGGGCCTATAGAAGTCTAGCCATACGCTACCCTGCCCTTTGACACACATGTAATTTAATTTCATGTGGCCCTGTCAAGCAGAGCCACAGAGGTGATTTCCGGGGTGTATTTCCTATCTCCCATACAATCATCAGGATTATTTATGACGACTGCTAATTAGGAGCTTTGTTTGCTATTGATAGGTGGCTTGTTGCAGAGTATGAGATATTTCTGAGATAGGAATCTATCCCTCCAGCATGTGCTGTTTATTGAGGTCACAAGGTTTAGGTCCCTAGAGCGTGTAGCTCGTAGGGATTGTGATCTGTTTACGTGGAGCATGTCCAACAGCTCTGTGTTTGACATAGCTTTGTATGTTAGGCAGAGCTCACCTCTGGGTAGACGGAATGCGACACAGTCTAGCTGTGGTTTTGTGAGACGGTCTGCATAGGGCATCTGTTTGAGGCCAGTATTACTCTTTGTGAGGTATGTCTGTGTCCTTTCCAGTTGCTGTAGATGTCTTGTGAGGTACATACCACATGGGGCATTGTACTCTATAATGGGTTTTATGTGTGATGAGTAGAGGGGAACACTGACCTATATTTCCCTGGATGACACACCTTTTGTGATGACGTGTGCCACGTAGACAGATTACATGACTAGTGTGGCACTGTGATTATCAAAGGGGAGACAACTGTCCACCTGTGTCCCATGGTCTCTTATCACACCTTTGGTGTTACGTAGACTGCCAGCTATGTGGTAGTTAATGGGTACAGAGTTATTGCAAGAAGCGATGCCAATGCAGTGTCAACATTAAGCTTGAGTCCATGGCTTTGTCACCAGGCATCTGTTGCAGTAAGCATGACCCTGTCTCTCTCTCTCGCTCTCTCTCTTTATATATATATATATATATATATATATATATATATATATATATATATATATATATATATATATATATACATATACATATATATACACACACATACATATAAACATCCATTGGTGTACACATAGATATACATATAGGCACATATACAGTCCACCTTTCATGGTGGGAATATCAATTATGCGAAGGTTGTGAGGTATACAGTTATGTCATAATATTGCGCAGTGTTGTGCGGAATGCATTGAAGGTGTTCTCAGCCCATGTAGCTTTAGCAGGCCTCACTGGCTGCAACACTGCAAACCTGACAAATCATACCCACAGCGTTTAACCACCACATGTCATATACCAGCACTGTATGCTGTCTTGTTTGCCACAGACTACAACCTACATAGAAATATGCACATAACAACCTTCAACAACATATATATGTTCACCCTTCACAAACAGTTGCAGTATGTCCCTTGCTCTATGCACATGTACAGATGCTAATATATCTGACACAGACAGATCTCTCCGTATGTGTGTGCCATACACACACAAGGTCCAGACTGTTGTAAGTTCGTGTACCTCATGGTTGACCTGTTGGGCCTTGCTGCAACATGAACAGGTGTCACATGTGAGCACACAGTAATATTAGAGGGTGTATATATAGCTGCAAATGCTAGATTAGCATGCTAGCCTGGTACAGCTGTTGCCAATGCTAAGCTACACTTTAATATGACTATCATGCATTTGTTACTCTGTCACATCCATGTTTATATAACTGTATGCACTACTCCCCCAAACAGACATTGTACACACTACTGTACAGAACACAGATAACATGGATCAGATGTTTGACATTTAATGCTGAACTACATATGTCACAGTCATATCCCACTGCACACAGCTACACACTGATTTCTCCATGGCAGTAGTTATGCAGGGCATCTGTGCATAGATATGTACTGCTGCCACATATGGATGATTCAAACTATGTAGAGTACTCTTCAAAAACATCTACTACATGCCAGTAAACACATATCTGTTACATACCTTTTCTTTGTATGTGTTTGTATTTGTCAGTTCCGCATGTTTTGTAATTTTTTTTTATATATATCTTATTTTTTTTTAATATATTATTTTTTTATATATATATTTTTTTACATCTTTTTTTCTGTTGCTGTTGTTGTGGATGTTGCTATCTGTCTGTCTGTGTGTCTCTCTCTCTCACTCTCTCTCTTTCTCTCGGTCTCTCTCACTCTCTCTCTGTACCTGCAATGAAATGATTGCATGTGTAGACAGCAAGTACAGCCTACTTTTATAGGTATCTGCACATGTGCATGTGATGGCCTCTGCACCAATTGGTGGCCAATATTTGCCAATTGCATGCAGCCTGCTGTGTGGTACTTGCAGTACTCACTGTCAGAGCAACCCAATGCTATAAATTGCTAAGTCAGGTAGGCGTAGCCCTTTTCAGCTTTCCAAAGCGGGGACCATGCTTGTTTGCTGTGGACACCGTTGTGTAAGTCAGAAGGTTGGTATACTTCTTATATCTGATGCTAGGGCTGTAGCCAGTGATTTGAATGTTGTACTCAGACCTGAATGTTGCCACTTCCAGTACACAGTTGTCAGTGTAGAATTGTACTCACCCCTACAAATGCTAACACAAGATACATGGGAGTATGTAGTTTATTTTCTACTTATACAAATAGCTGCCATACATACGTAGTTATTAAGATGTTTTCATTTGGCACATGAACTGTTTGTGAACTGCTATACTGTGAATATTAATGTACTCACTTCTGCACAGTCTGTGCTTTTTTTTTGTTGACATTAGCACAGGATGCTCATGAAAACTGGACAATTCCAGTACTGAGTATGCCTACCTACATCCTTGCTGGACCTTGAACACACAGGTATTTTGTACATTTGGGTGGGGATTGTCCTGCTATGATACTGTGTGGGGGTTTTAAAGTGCTGCTGTAACATTATTTATTGCTGGAATGGCTGGTTCTGTTATCACAGTCATGTAATGCAATTCCACAACAACTGCTGGTAAAGTTCCACAGAACAGGTTTTGTGTTATATCATTCCTATCTTTCCTTTACATTCACTCATTCTGATGCATGATATATATATTTCAGCAAAAACCTGCTGTATATCTACTGTGACTTAGTGGTACTTCATGCAGTCTAGTGTGTCCAATGTCTGGGGTTTGAGACTGACAGTGGTGTTTTATTTTGCTGCTGAGCAGAACAAGGGCCCTCACAAGCAGGGTGACTAAGGCACTTTTAAGCAGTTGTAAGCAGGTTTGCGCGGGTTTGCACGACGCTTATCAATACTTAGCTAAGCACACACTCGCTCAAACCCACTAACTACTGCTTAAAAGTGCTTACTCCCGCTAACCCACACGCTCATTTCTTTGAAAGAAAAGAAAATGGGGAGATAGGAAAGTGGTGAAAAAGGGGCACAAAGAGGGAAAGACAGTAGGGAAAACAGCTAGAGATGTGCAGGATGGGTGTAGTGAAGGTCCATAGCTGCCCATTTCTTTAACAGCAACAGTTGTGCATATACTGGAAATTTGGAGGGAAATTTGAAACCTTCCACCTCTGAGAGAGGGGTGAGGACAACAAAGTATGTTGTACTTCCAATTAAATTTCAGTTTATGTGTCCAGCGGACATGTGTGCAAAATGGGCAGCTATGTATGGGGCATAATTTTTTTGTGGGAGCAGATTGCCTTTTTTTTTCAGGTGAGAGTGGAATGTGGGGTAGGGGAAGTAGGTATATTTGGGGAGGTAGGTTGGGGAGGTAAACAGACAAGACAAACAAGACGCATACAGGGGCGGAATATGACACATGGGGTGGGTGAACACCATTGACGGGAAATGATGTTTGGAAATTGCAAGCCCATGAGCCCACTGATGGCAACAGTGGAATTGAGATCCCTACCCATGGGCAGTCACCACTACACCTTCACAGCCCAAGAGGGTGGCTGTGCTGGGGGCTGCGTAGGAGGAGAAGGCTCACCAGAGAGTCACGCCACTCGTGCCTCGAGCTGGCGTAGAGGATCAGCAACTGAACGCTTGATCTCCCTACGCACCACAGCCCGGACCGTTCGGAGGATGATAGGTGGCTCTCCTCCAGCCATGCTTGCACAGGGGAGATGAGCCCCATGCCCTGCAGTGCTTCCACCTGAAGATGGCACAGGGCCAACAGAGGAGGAGGTCCCGGGCTGGGCACCAGTCCTGTTGGTGCCAGGTGCCATCGCCAGCTGAGGTGGGACAGGTGGGTCCGCTGGGACCGGCCTTCCCATATGTTCTATGTTTAGGAGGATTTAATGACAATATGGGTTGGTAACAGCCAACATCATTCCAAATTAGTTGTAACAGCATGCAGTAATATTCCCATTAACCCAACACAAGAGTTCCAACAGTTGAACAGCAAGCATAACACATGCATATACAGAACAACAGTGGACATTCCAACAGCATGCAGGATTGCTTTATGGCAACAGGCCACCAAGATTGTGGTGTTTGAACAGGGCACATGCATCAAAGTAAATGCAGATATTTATAAACCAATAGGACATATGTCCCAACAAATGTTTTGAGATTAGACATACCCATTGAGGTGTGGAATTGCATTGTCTATGCACATACAGTAGGGTGTAAAAAGATACCTCCATTAACAACTTATATGTACTTATAGTTTACACTACATTCCTATTGACTGCAGGTATATATCCCCTACATGTATTATTACACTAGGCAAAGTCCATTAAGTTGTGAAATGGGTTTTGCTAGTTCCTTATATACCTGACCTGTATCTGACATACAAACTGTCCAGGATGCAGATGTTACTGCTACGTATTTATATATTTTATTTATATTTATATATCTACATATCTGGATGTGTTCAGGTGACATTATCAGTTATATTTTTACAGCCCCCTACATTTCTAGCAGCACAATGACATTTCTGGGGAACACATTAACAAGCTACTCGTGTGCCAGATTTACCTATACATGCCAGCCATTAACCAACAGTTGAGGACTGTATATATGCTTCACAGCTACTGGCACTCCCTTCATCCACTTTATATGGGCCTGCCCAAGTGTGGGTTGACAACGCTTAGTACAACAGTACTATTTATATAATGCAAAAGTACAACAACATTTCGAACTAAGAGACACGGACACACTCCAGGAATTATACCTTTATTAATTACATTACACACTTTTCTAGAGGCTCTCTCATTCATTGATATTATAGTGCATGCAGAAGACTTATTCAAGATGTATTATACCTTTATTAATGGGTTACAACACTCTTTTTCAGGCTCTCTCACTTATTTTATATAACAGTACATGCAGAGAAATTATTCAGGACTCATTATACCTTTATTAATTGGTTACAACACTATTTGTCAGGCTCTCTCACTTATTTTATATAACAGTATATGCAGAGAAATTATTCAGAACTTATTATACATTTATTATTGGGCTACAACACTTTTTTCAGGCTCTCTCACTTATTTTATATAACAATACATGCAGAATAATTACTAACCTGCCTGGTGGCACAGCCTTAGCAGCCTATCTGCATAGGCTTGCTGATTCGCAGCACGGACACTTGTAGCTGTGAAGTAAATGAAGTGATATTGAGACATATACCTATTCATAATATCGACTACAATAGCAATTCTTACATACTCCATTGCATGGCTACCTACTCAGAAGTGGGGCATTGTGCATCCCAAGGGCCTCCTGTATCCACTGGTCCAGTTTGTCCTGCTTGTGTCTCTTCAGGTCTGCGTAGTGGTCTCACCTGCTCACCAGTCCGAGGGCTGCCTGTGTCACTGGTGAGATCATGTGCGAGACGGTTCCAGGCTTCCACTTTGTATTCAGTGTCCTGGAACTGGCCCTGCAGGAGTCTGGCATCATGATTATGGACAAGGAGCCAAACCATCACTTTTGACTCCTCAATGCCCCACCATTGCGCTTGAAAGCAAGAGCCCTCTCCGACACCAGCCATGCTGCCTGCAGATGGGAGCTACCACCAGTTATGGCAAGTATTCCCGCCTATGGAGCTTAAATATGCCTCATTTCCCACACTTATTTGTGATTGGCCAGATTTGAAAATTCTCAGCTGAGTGCACACCTGCTTAGCACTGAGTAAACTTTGATTAATATGTATATGTATGTTGACAGTGCATGAACAGCAAAAGCTGTCATGGCTTAGTGGTTCAGTACTGTGATTATGGTGCACAGTATCCTGCGTTCGAGGCCTGTCATTGCTTTTTATTTTACTACTGGCCTGACCGGCTAGGAGGTGTGGCTGTGTTTAGCCGACTTTGCTCAACTTTGCCCACAGTTGCTCTACGTTGCTCAACGTTGCCCAACGTTGCCTGATGTTGCGCTAGTTAGCGCGGTGCACAGCTTCGCGCAAACATGTTTTGTTTGTGCTAGTTGGCGTGATGCGCAGCTCCACGCAAAGCCATTGCGCTAGTTAAAGCAGTGCTAAGCTATGGGCAATTATTCTTAAATGTGCTTAATAATGGTAAATGTTGCTTTGCAGTGCTTCACATTGCTTAAGATACATTACTTATGCATTCATCAGTATACATAACCAATTCACCTTCTTATATATATATATATAAAAATATAATTCACTACTACATAGGCCATTTCAATAAATTTTACTAATATTTAAAAGGTAAATGTCAGGAATTATTTTTATGCACAGATTTCCTACAGAAAATGGAAAGGAGAGTGGTGGGACTCGAACCGGGAATGCCTCCTCTTTGTGCGAAGGCTCTACCACTATGCTATTGCTATTTGGATTAATTTTCATATAGGTAGTTTATTATCCTCTTCGATGTCTAAACTGCTAACTGTAATTGAGCAATGGGCAAACCCGCACAAATACGGGCAGCTATATCGGGAATAATAAAAAAAAAAGTTTTACATTTTATTATATTTGTACAGGGGTTTAGAATGTGGGGGAGTGTAGTGTTAGTGATATACACATTTGAGCGGATTCGCTCATGTCTGGTGACATTTGCAGATTTAGGCACTTGCAGGGGCGTGGATATTTAGACTGCTTGGCAGTCTGACACACCCCCTGCACTCGTGCACACTCCGTGTTAGCCTTAGAGTTGAGTCAGCGCACTCTCATGAATATGCACGGTGCGCTGACATCATACTCTTAGGCTGCAGTTTCCGTGTAAGACTTATTTAGTCTTACACGGAGGATTACTGAATCCCGGCCTGTGTGATTACAAGAAATGAAAAGGGGTATAAAACACCGGAACCTTTTTTATTGACTGTCCTAGAACAAAAGGGGTCATAGCAAGAGATTCACAGAAAATGAACTGAATTTTCTATATGTTTAAATGTACTTTGTTTTGGATTTCATTCTCCAGAAACTTATAATACAAAAAAAATGATGCATAATCTGTTATCTGTGTTATTTGGAAGTTATTGTTTGAGAGATGTGGGTTTTGTTATGTAGTGTTTTGGGATACAAGAAAATTTGCTAAAGAAAAAAAATAATGTTATGTTTTATAGATTTTGGCAATTATTACAAAAATATTCTGATGTTTTATAAATAGTTATGTTTTGCATCCAGCTGCATTACTACTAACTCAGGAAGATGGGATCTCAGTTTAATGCACAGGGTACCGTAGGAATAAAATTCCCTTATGCTGCAATAATAATAATGATGTCAATACTAAACAGCAAATTCAAACGCCTGCTATAGGAATAAAAAATCTAATCTGTCTCACATCAAAGATGCTTCTGCTATGTACTAACCCATTCACACTTCCATGGTTATGGTTTTAAATGGGTGACTGATCTGAATTTGTTACATTTTAAAGTCTTTGGAAGAAGTGTTGTTTTTGAGGACACTGGGATTCATTCCATTTGAAAATAAACTGCCTGTGTATCTCAGCCATCAAAATAACTTAATAATTTATAGGTTCATAGGTAGGTACTAGGCTATTGGCCTTAGGGCCTATATAAGCCTAGACAAAAAGGTACCCTGGCTTTCTCCACCCAAGAAAATTATTTTTCTGTGCCCCTGTCGAGCAGAGCCACAGAGGTGATCCTTGGGGTGAATTTCCCATTTTCCATCCAATCATCAAGATTTTTCTTGAAGAGTGCTAATGAGTAGCTTTGTTTGATATAGATAGGTAGCTTGTTCCAGAGTATGGGAAGTCTCTGGGATGGGAATCTATGCCTCCAGCATGTTCTGTTTATTGTGGTGACAAGGTTTAGGTCTCCTAGAACGTATAGCTCGGAGGGATTGGGATTTCTTTAAGTGGAACATGTCCAACAGCTCTGGGTTTGGCATAGCTTTGTATGTTAGGCAGAGATTGCCTCTGAGTAGGAGATAATGTGATGGAGTAAAGTTGGAGTTTTTTGAGACGGTCTGTGTAGGGCATCTGTTTGAGGCTGGTAATCCTCTTTGTGAGGTATTTCTGTGGCCTTTCCAGTTGTTGTAGATGCCTTGTGAGGTACATACCAAAAGGGGTGTTGTACTCTATAATGAGTCTAATGAGTGGAGTAGAGGGGAACAATGACCTCCTTTTTCCTGGATGAGAAAACGTTTGTGATGAGGTGTTCCACGTAGAAGGATTTTCTGACTACTGTGGCGATGTGATTATCAAAGGAGAGACTACTGTCCACCTGGGTCCCAAGGTCTCTTATCACACTTTCACTGTTAAGTAGACTACCACCTATGTGGTAGCTCATGGGTACAGAGTTTTTACCAAAGGGGATGACGATGCACTTTTTGGCATTGAGCTTGAGGCCATGGCTTTGACACCAGGCATCTGTCTCAGTGAGGCCCTTTTGTAGGATGTCCACATCGTTAG
The DNA here is from genome assembly GCF_019279795.1 of Protopterus annectens. Taxonomy (NCBI): domain Eukaryota; kingdom Metazoa; phylum Chordata; order Ceratodontiformes; family Protopteridae; genus Protopterus; species Protopterus annectens. Next base: position 1,116,559,423 of record NC_056729.1, read on the forward strand.
GAGTTTCAGTTATGGCTCATAGTTTGCAGTCCTCTGTGAACTTCATTAGCCAAAGAAAAGAAGATACCAAACAGGAGAGGACCCAGAACTGAACCCTGTAGTACTCCACTTGTCACTGGTCTGAAGTCAGATTTGGAGTCTGCTACTTTCACAGTGTGGGTTCTGCCAGTGAGCCAGTTGGCAACCCATCTTGTGACATAGGGATTTATACCTAGTTTAGTGAGTTTATCTATAATTCCAGAGTTGGGGATGGTGTCAAAAGCCTTGGTGAGATCTAGATAGGCTGTATTAACCACCTTACCCTCGTCTACAGCTTTGGTGACTGCTTCAAAGTAGTCTATCAGGTTTAGGAGACATGATCTGCCTTTTACAAACCCGAACTGGGTGGGGTCCAGAGTTTGGAGATTTCCAATGTCTTTGTTTATAAGTTCCATGATGATATGTTCCATGGCCTTGCAGACCAGGCTCATTAGGCTAATAGGGTGGTAGTTCCTGAGGTCTGTGGTGGCTCCCCCTTTGTGGACTGGGATACCCATAGCTGTGCATCATTCAGTGGGCACAAAGCCTAAGGTGAGGCTATGACTGAACATGGTACTTAGGTGGGGTGCCAGTTTGTTCTGTAGTTCATGTAGAATGCAGCCTTGGATGTTGTCAGGTCCCATGGATGCTGTGTTCATGGCTTTGGAGAGTGTGTTTTTTGCCTGTGCAGATGTGATTACAGGAACTTTGCATTCTTCCGGTATAGAGATGGGCTATTTGGGGGGTGAGAGGAGGGTAAAGTTAACACTGAGCCTAACTACCAGGATGTTGGCAATATCAGTTGGTTCTGTATATTTAGTGTCATTGTGCTGGAACTCAGAGCAAATCTGAGTGTTGCCATTGAGAGTCCTGACATAGCTGTAGAATGCTTTGTGGTTGTCTTAGAATCAGTGGTGATTTTGTTTTCATAACTAGCTTTGGAGGATTTTATGAGGGATCTCAGATTCTTACTGAGGCTGACCATGGAGTTCCTCCAATCATGGGATTTTACTCTTTTTTGCAACAGTTTCTTTCTTCTGTTGTAGAGTTTGTTTATGGTAGGGGACCACCAGATTGGCTTCCTTTTTTGGGAGGATAGCATCTTGGTTCTGTTAGGGATAGCACGATCCATGCACTCGTGAAAGTGCTTATAAAGTGCATTTGTGCAGGATTCAGCAGTCGTATCTCTATTGTCCGTCTGCATAGGTGTCATGAAGTTTGCCGCTTCTTTCTTAAGAAGCGTGAAGTTGGATTTGGAGACATTTTTTTATGGTGGTTTCCCTAATGGGGGATGTGCGCGGGATGTGGATGTCTAGGGTGATTAGCTTGTGGTCAGATTTGACCAATGAGGAATTGACCTTTGGTGTGGAACACTGATCGCCCATGTTGGTAATGACCAGATCTAGGATATTGCTGCCCCTGGTGGGGGTGTGGATAAGTTAATCCAAGGTGATGGAATTTATGAATTCCAGAAAACGTTGAGCAAAAGAGTTGGTACACGAGTAGTTTTCCCAGTTAATGGTGGGGTATTTGAAATTGCCCATTATTAGGGTGTTGAGTTGTACCCTAATATTTTCCAGTGTATCAAGAAATGAGGAGTGGGAATCCTGGGGCATGGTGGGGGATCTGTAGCAAGTTACAATTTGGATTTTGGTCTTTCCCAGAGTTAGTTGTACTTGGCTAATTTCGGATTCATTATGCTGAGCAACTAGCCTGGAGGTGTGGATATCCTTAATGAATATGGACACGCCTCTGCATTTAGTGTTTTGGTCCAGGTTAGGTGGCCGAAAGGTGTGGTATGAATTATAGCCTGGTAATGCAGGGGTGTTCTCTGGAGCCTTGAACCAGGTCTCTGTCACTGCACAGATGTCGATGTTCTCCATTTTAAGGAGTGCCTCAAGTGAATGCATTTTGAGGTTTAGACTTCTAGCATTGAGTAGCATTACCCTCAGATTTTGCTTGCTTGTACCTGTTACGCTGGTGAATTTGTCATTTGAATCTTGCCTAAAAAAGGCACCAGGGGGAGCAAGAGCCTTAGCCAGCATCCAGAATCTCAAGGGTGACAGGTGCATGCCATCTCTGGCAAACTCATCACAAACTTTAAAGCTGGTTCTTACGAGATAACATATCAAATGGCATTAGAAATCTTCAGAGCTGATAAGATTTTGAAGTCACTTTTGGTTAAATGATTATTCCTAAAAATATTTTTTATTCCTTAGAAATATGTCATACAGCTAAATAAAGTTGAGCTGTACAAACTCAATGCAAGAATCCCTTTGTTTGTTTGCCTTTGGGAAAGTCTGAAAGGGCCGTAAAAGACCTCTATTCAGTGCTGGCCTTGTGAGAAGAGTTAAATATTAAACATGACATTAAAAAAAAGTTTCACAATTATAATATGGTAAAGAAAAAAATACGAATAGTGAAACACATCAAACCTTAGAAGGTTGTTAAGTATAATACAGTAAAAGCATAGTAAAAAAGCACAATAATTAGTATAAACTAAAAGAAACAGTATTTCAAGTTAGTTTAATGTTACTTGTCTTTTCCCGGTAAGGGGTCGCCACAGCAGAACTCCGGTCTGCTAATGATTGACAGTAGATTTTTATGGTGCTGAGTTGCCAGCCCGACGCCCAACCTTCAGCAAAGGCATGCCCATTCACGCATGTCTTTCGCAGGCCACTCGACCACGGGGAGGACATGCAGAATCCACTCCAGCCGAGAATCTCTGTGAGGCAACAACGCTACCACTGTACTATCATGGCTTATTTAAAGTTAGGTTAATAGATATGAGAATTAAACATTTTAAATAATTAGGAAAATATTTAAAAAGGAGGAGAAAAATAGGATAGAAGCAGAAAAGATTAGATGTACTGCATGAAAACAGTAGATGAGGGAAAATGGAGAAGAAGAAGAGAAAATTAGATGACATATAAAACGAAAACTAGAGGAGGGAGTAAAAAATGTTTATCACTGGATGTTATTTGGTGTATGCAGATTTATGTAGGAAGAAGAGATGCTAAGAGAGGAAGGTGGAAGCAAATGTACATAAGGGGTTGAGACAGGATAGGTAGATGACAATGGGGTTGTGGTTATAGTCTGAAAGAGTGAAATCATGTACAGATATGTACAGGAAATATATGTTTTTCAATCTACAGATTATTTAAGGGGATGCATGAGCAAAGTTGATACCTTCATATATTTAGGAGCACAGGCTGAAGGAAGAAGGAAGGAATTGAGGGTTTGTATCTTAAGCTGGTAATGTGGGACACATGTAGAGCTAGGAATTTAAGAGGTGGTTTTGAAGGTTCTTTTTGAAAGTATAGGAATTTACAGTCTGTCTTAGTGTAGAAAGGATATTGTTGCAGTGTTTGTTAACTGATGAAGAATTCAAAGCATCCTCACTGCAATGTGTGCCTTGTGATGGTATAGCAATATTTAGTTTTATGATCATAGATCTCTGGATGGGGAATACTGTTTAAGTAATGATGTTAAGGATGGGCATTTGACATGGTGATATAAGATGAAGCATGCATGTTTGACCTGAGTGTATTTCAGGTAGTTAGGAAATTCTGTACATTGGAGTCTCCTGAGGCCACAATGTTGAGTTCTGTGTGAAAGTGCAGTAGCTAACTTTTGAATTTAGATGGGATGAATGGAGACTGGTTAATATTTGTGTTGATAAAAACTAATATACTGAAAAGGGCAACAACGAACTTAGAACAAAACACAAAGTGACTCAGTGGCAAAATAGACTGTGCATATATTTAATAAAATAACAAAGAAAACGTGAAGCCCTTTTCGTTTGTTTGAAAAACAAACTTCATCAGAAGTAATGTACATACTATGAACAAATCTTTAAATACAAGAGCACGTAAAAATGCGGGAACCAGCATCCAAATTAACAATTAAACAATTATGTTAATTCAAATCTCAAGTACTTATTTTAAAAGGAACATTTTATGTAAAAGTTAAAAACATACTGAAAACTGACCCAAAAAGCAAACACAAAGAACCCAGTGAAAAATGGTTATATAAACCAATTGCCACAAGTACATAAAAAAATGCAAAAAATGAAATAAAAATATGAGTATAAAATATAAATAGACTATCTTTGCAAGTTTTTAAGTTTCAATATACTCATAATAGAGCATGCTTCATTTAAACCAGGGTAGTTAAAGGCATTTAATTTCAACTACCAGAGTAGCTCTAACTCTTCTAATCAAAAAGAACTTGGTCCGCCTCTGCAATCCTGTGTAAAATTATCGATTACTAAATATTTAAATTTATGAGAAGCATTACTATGAACATGCTTTGCCAGGGCATTATCCAGCTTACAGTGGGTTATTGCGTATTGATGTTCAGAAATCCTGTCACGAAATCTTCTCTCCGTTTTACCCATGTAGAATGCGAAACACCCTGTGCACATAGCCAAATAAACAATGAACTTGGAGTTACAATTATATTTAGCCTTCATTTTATATGTACGACCATTTATTGTAAAAAAATTGGTACTATCTATAAACCATAATTCTTTCCTTTTAAACGAAACTTCATCTATCAATAAGTTTAATAAAGCTTCTGGATGACCTTGATGTGAAAACATCTGTTTCAAATAGGAGCATTCTTTATCAAAATCCACATCCAAACTAGAAATCCTTGATGCCCTCACTAATTGGCCCTTAACGACTGATCTTTTATGATGAAAAGGGTGGCAGTTTGAGAAGTGGAGAAAAGAATTAGAATATGTGGCCTTTCTATATATTTGTGCTGTAAAATTCCTATCAACTTTATTCTTAACAAGCCAGATATCCAAATAAGGTATAGCATCACCCTTTTCATCATGAAGGTTCAGGTGACTGCCCATGGGTGGGGATCTCAGTTCCACTGTTACCATCTGTGGGCTCATGGGCTTGCGATTACAAAAACATCCAACCCTGTCAATTGTGTTCACCCACCCCATGTATCATACACCGCCCCTTTTTGCATCTTGTCTGTCTTGTCTGTTTACCTTCCCAACCTACCTCCCCAGACATAGCTACTTCCTCTACCTCACCTCCCACTCTCACCAGGAAAAAAAAAAAAAAAAGGGCAATCTGTATCCACAAAAAAATTACACCCCATACATAGCTGCCCATTTTGCACACATGTCCAATGGACGTGTAAGCTGATAATTAGAATTGGTAGATCTGCTGTGTACAGCCAGTAAGGCCTGCTAATGCTACAAGTGCTGTGGACACCCACATGCATTCTGCACAACACTGTGCAATTTAATCACATACCTGTACATCCCGCAACTGTCGCATAAGCGATATCCCCACCATGAAAGGTGGACTGTACATGTGCCTATATGTACATCCATGTGTACAGCAATGGATGTGTACATGTATGTGTATAGATATGCATATATATATATATATATATATATATATATATATATATATATATATATATATATATATATATATATATATATATATATATATATATATATATATATATATATATATATATATATATACATACATATAGAGTGAGAGAGAGAGAGACAGAGAGACACGGGGTCATATGTACCGCAACAGGTGTGTGGTGACCAAGGCATGGACTGTAGACAAGTGCTGATACTGCAGTGCCATTCCACCTTCTCAAAACAGTGTACCCATTAACTACCACTTAGGTAGAAATCTACCTAACAGTGAAGGTGTGATAAGGGAACATGGGACACAGGTGGACAGTAGCCTCCGCTTTGATGAAGACAGTGCCACACTACACCTGTAATCTGTCTGTGTGGTATGTGTCATGACAACAGGTGTGTCATCTATGAAAGTATAGGGTAGAGTTCACCTCTACTCATCACAATGCCCTGTGTGGTATGTACTTCACATGACAACTGCACCAGGTGAACAGGCCACAGACAGACCTCCCAAAGGGTAATACTGGCCGCAAACAGATTCCCTATACAGACTGACTCACAAAACCACAACTACACTGCATTTCATACTGGCCACACAGAGGTGACCTCTGCCAGACATACAGAGGTATGTCACACTCATAGCTGGGTGACAACCACCATGGCAACATATCACAATCCCTCCAGGATGCACGCTCTAGGGCCCTAAACCTTGTCAGCTCACTAAACAGCACATGCTGGAGGGATAGGTTCCCATCTCAGAGATATGCCATACACTGGAATAGACCACATAGCAATAACAAACAAGGCTCCTCCTTAGCAGTTGTTGTAAATACCCCTGATGATTGTGTGGGAGATTGGTAATACACCCCAGGAAACACCTCTGTGGTTCAGGTTGGCAGAGGCAAGTGAAATCAAAGTACATGTGTGTCAAAGGCCATGGTAGCATATGGCTAGGCTGCCATAGGCCCTAGGGCCAATAGCATATTACCTACCTATGACAGTATGCACTCACACATGTACTTAATGCAATAGCTGCTATGTGAGGTTAAATAAGTGTAACGCTGAATGTGTGCAAGGTCTGTAAAGGTATGATAGCTTAGTGTGATGTTGTATCTGACATGGTAGTGCCTATCCTAGCTATAAGGACAGCAACTGATGTGTAATGTACTGTTAGGCAGACATAGTAGTAGGCATATGATGTGACATAGTTCTCCATTGACGAATGTGGTGTCTCATTGTAGGCTAAAGCAATACATGTATGCTTAGTGAGTGGTATTGCTGGTGAATCCATCACCAATATGAACCGTAGTACCACCTGAAGCTATAGACCTAAACAGCACAGTATGGTATGTGTTCGTATTGCTTGGAAACACTGTCATGTGTGTTTCCTGTAGTCTGCACAGAGGACAGAATGCAGGCATAAGGGTGTGTAAGTAGTGGCACACAGTACCGTATGATACACAGGTAATGTTCATCTGTGTTGGCATACAGTGATGCGTTGTATGTTTGCCTGACGTGTGTGTGATTATGCCTGTACAATGGCTGCAATCATATGTGTGTTACAGGGTAAACGTGTGTATCCAGCAACATATATAGTCTGTTACAGCAGTATGCCACCTATAGTAACAACTGTACACATCTGTTAGGCAGGGCTATGGCATCAATGACTAGGGAAGTTGATTGGTACTACTGTACCTGTACTTTACATCCATTGCAATGGATGACATCTCTGTTTGTGCATTGGTGTGATATTCATCCCTGTCTTGAGGTTGTGCAATGTGTCACAAACAGTGTGTCGGGTACTGTTGTATAGTGGTCTGATATATAGAGTCTGCCAGGCAGTGTTAGTTAGTTGTGACCTGAGAACCAATAAGTGGTTTTGAATGTGTGTAACCTCTGACAGACAATAGGATGGTATATATGTCAGTAAAGTGATATCTGTGGGTAAAGGTGTAAAGTGTGCCACAGGACATTCTCACACATATTGTTCATATCTTTTTCAGCCAGATGGCCCACCAACGCAACCCAGCATACACAGCAGATGAGGAAGAGGTGATACTGCAAAGCCTATTGCAGCGGTACACAATGCTGTTCTCCAGAAGCAGCCAGCACCAGCAGGAGCGGACTGCACTGTGGCAGGAACTTGTTCATCGGGTAAATGACATAGGCATGCATAACCAGACATATGAGCGGATACGCCATCATTGCAGTGATTTAATTAGACAAGTCTGGTGGTGTGCGTCTGATATCCAAAGACAGCAGCTTGCCACAGGTGGTGGGGTGGCCATTCATCCCTCACTCACCAGAGTGGAGGAGCTGCTCCTAAGCATGGTGGTTCCTGGACAACAGCTACATCAACCTCTGACATGTGTTGTAATTGAGGCCGGAGCCACTCAGCACATCCACCTGGAGCAAGCAGGTAACGTGCCCTATCTGTAGACTACAGTTAACTGTATTGTTAGATTATGTCTACGTGAGATGTGTACTGTGTGTTTAGCAGTTCCGCTGCCTTGTGTTGTGCAATATGGATAGTTTGAATAATATCTCTACACCTGTGACTGTTGACTGTTGTTGTACTGCAGTTTAGCATACCCACTGTAGCAATGCCACAGTTGTGGCCACTGACAAACTCTCTTATATTCTCGTAGGTCCCTCTGGTGTGATGGCAGGGCAGCCGATCCATGCTGGTGAGTGTGTTATACCTGCAGTGTTGATAATGAAATATGCATGTCATAGGTGAGGTGTAGGCTATGTACACATAACACACCTATGTATAATGCATGCCGTGCATGTTTGCTGTGAGACGTTGCACAGCTCAGTAATGTCAGTAGCTGCCTCAATGACATGCAATACACAGAGCATGACACACAATTGTGGCAACCCCGTACTGCACATTGGATAGGCATAGTTGCAACACTTGTACACAACATGACACATTTATCACATGCAGTACACAAAGTCATGCTACATATGGCATAACCACACACCCGCTGTAAAGTCACACTTCAGTATCCCACATGTCATCCACACACACATGATGTACCTCAGGGGTAGAGGCCTATCATGGGGCTGTGCAACACTCTTCAACACATAACACAGTCATGTTAGGCAAGGCTCCCTATTGGGCACCTCATACACCCATATACAAAGTGGCTGTGTAATAGTGAACATAGCCACGGCATTGCAGTTCAGGTACAGCATGCTAGGCGGTGGTCTGTCACACAGTAGTAGTCATGAGTGACCACAAGATGCATGATGATGATGATGATGGCACATGGTACTACACCCCATCCGGTTACAGTGACCACAGTACTACACATAGCAGTCTTTGCTGTGCACCTCATTGTTCTGTGTGTGCAAACATATGCACCTATACACACTATGCATAGCATGTTGTGTGTGTGCTTACATATGCTAGTATACACATTTTGCACAGCAGTCGCCATCTGTACAAAAAGTCACATATATGTCCTGGAATGCAATTGGGTGTATAGGTCACATGACACACATTGGGTACGCGTGGTGTTTAATGTTGCAGTTGTGTAGCATGCCATGCCATGGCTGGCACCGACATATCTGCAATATGTCCCACACTCACCATAACCTCTGTACAATGTCCATGTCGAGCATTGGGATTCCTTCACATCTACATGCACCACTCATCCCATGTCTGTACATTGCATGCATTTGCTACACCTGTGCCCACTATTATGTGCTATGGACACAGACACTGTCATCAGACATGGCAATCTATGTGTCACACAGATAACACATGCAGCCATGGTATGTATACCATTGAGTGATGGTGCACATGACATTGCAGAGCAGATAATACTTGCACAGCAATGTTGTGTCCATGTACACATTGTGTTCTAGGGTGTAGCCAATCACTGAACAACTACACACATGCATCAAAGCCATGTATAATGTCATTAGACAGGGCTGTCTACACTTGCACTGCATGGTGTTCAGCAACACATGGTCTGCATGCTGACACGTGTGTGGTGACTGCCTTGTGATACTGTCACCCACCATCACCCACTATTTTGTATGTGTTGGATTGCTGGTGTGTGTGTGTGTGTGTGTGTGTGTGTGTGTGTGTGTGTGTGTGTGTGTGTGTGTGTGTGTGTGTGTGTATGTGCTGTGGTGAGTAGTGTATTTCTGTGCATGTGTGCATGTGTGCATGTGTACATGTGTGCATGTGTGCATGTGTGCATGTGTGCTAACATCATGTACAGATTGTAAAGTGTGTTTCCTGTCTTCCTTCCACAGGTGCTGAGTTAGTGGTGGCTGAATGCAGCAGGGAACCTGATGTCACCGCCACTAATAGTGGAGATGATGAGACATGTATTGTGGCACAGGAGGGTCTGACAGGGTCTGTCGGTCCACCAATCGACAGAACACAGCGGTCAACCCCATCTATGTGCACACTCATACTGCTAATACATCCCTCGTCACCAATGGCCTTAGCTGAGGGACAGCATATAGCTGGCATTGACCAGGAGAGTGTGGTACCTATGGCATGTGCATCCCCTCACAGCAGCCATAGCCAGATTACTAGAATGGTACCACATAGGCAGATGTCCAGGGGTTCTCAGGGTTACACCACTGGTCGTATTGCCCCTGGCAGAAGTGCCCCCGGAGATATTACAACCTCCAGTATGTTCCGGGCTGTAATGCAGGCACAGGCACATATGGAACAGTACACCCGACAGGGACTAAGGGCGCAGTGGGCCCATTACACTGCTATTAATGACAGCATCCGTGACCTTGCTGGTGCCATCCGGAATTACACCGAGGTCATTGATAGCCATTGGAGGGAGACATTAGATGTCCTCCACAATGTGTTAGCCATGAGCCAGGACTATGCAGGATGGATGAGAAGCCAACGCAGATGTATGTCAGCAACAGCATCAGCTGGCAGTCATCGCGGATGGACCACGGATCACAGCCACTCCCGTAGTGGCAGTACCAGCCCCAGCAATGCTGGGGCTGGCCTGTCCATTGATCATCCTACTAGACCATGTGCACATGGCACTGGCCAGTATCAGCAGGGACATGGGTCCAGTCATTATACCTCTGCCTCTGATGATAGCACCCAGTCAGGGTTGGTACCCGATACTGCCCGTAGCACCCCTGCTAGGCACAGGTACTATGTCCATGGCCAGAGACAGTGATCTGTATGGCCTAGCAGGTACAGTCTGTGGCTGTACCACAACTGCCCATATATGGCAGCCACATGGTGGAGTTGTGTGCATGCAGACACACACACATTTACCATACAACTAGGGCTCACTTATACACATATACATTACATCAACATTGGCCCATGCAGTACTGTTGTCCCTCACACACACACACACACACACACACACACACACACACACACACACACACACACACACACACACACACACACACACACACACATGCTGATTGAATGGGTCAATGTCAGGCTCTGGCAAACCTACAACACACCCTGTGCATATGATGACACCTATGCCACCTCCTGTCATCTGTAACATTGATGCAGGAGCAGGCTAACATGGTTCTGATGCACATGGTGACATTATAGCAGTGTAGCAATAGTAGCAAGTTGCCAACAGGGAAGTGTAATGATATCCTTGTAGGTATATCTGAGCAGGCATTATGCATCACAGCTGTGATAGTCATTGTAGCATCGTTTACACCAGTGTTAGGTCTGAGTATGTATTGTCCACCCATGTGCCACTTGGCTGAAGTGTACAGTGTTGCCAACATGTGTTAGTGAGTGGACAGTACCTGTGTGATGTGTGCATTACAAATTAACGGGTGTACATCTGTGAACATGGTGTGTGCACACTGTCTGCATGTACGTGCATAGTGGACATGTGGGATGTGCGACATACCCTGTTCTACACATTAACATCTCATGGTATCTTTTGATGGCCAGTATGCATTCTACTACAGATATGTACTAACATGGGTACACATATGTGTATGACATGGGTTGGCACTATGCTGTGGGTGATACTGTTGATATCTGTCAATGATCTGCAGTCTGTTAGTATACACAACCTCAACAGCATGACTATAACCAATCATTAGATGATGTCCTGACAAATGACTCACAGTTGTAGGGAACTCAGTAACAGTTGGATCCTTCCAGTACTATACTATAACAGTAACCAGTGGTATTGACAGCCACTCATTCCTAGGACCACACCTGTGTGGCATAAAGCCCTCTTAGGTACATGCAAACACACTAGGGATATGTCCATCCACATCTGGAAATGCATGCATTGGCCTACACTGCATTCCCTGGATGGGACGCATATCCTACACAAGGGTATCATACAGACAGGTACCTGTTGTCCAATACATGCTGTATAGCAGTAAGCTGTCTATGGCATAGTCATCCACATTTACTATACATACTATCCCGACAGTACCACACAGGTGGTAGCCCTGAACATGTATGTTGGGTACCAATGTGTACAGACAGACACATGTTATGTCATCTGTCCCTTGGTATCCACATATCCGTAGGTATTGTGGGGTCCCTCGGTGTTTCACATAACATATTAGGGGCCTGCATGCATATCCATAGGGCTGGTGTACACCTATAATGACTGTCCATTATTGCCAGTAGTTGTTGTGTATGAACATGTCTGATATATACCCCGGCAATTACCCTCACTCCCAGTACTCTACAGTACATGTCATGGGTGTGTGTGGCAGAGATGTCCTTGGCCACGGATCACTACATTGGCCAGGATTGATGCATACATACATATGTGATCTATGATCCGAGAATCAGCGGCACAATCTGTTAAAGGTTACAAATGTATTCATGTAATATGCAGGCTTACTGACTGAGGTCACATGTACACACATTTATTTGACACACAGATACCTGATGTGTGCATTGCACATACTGTTTGAAACATATGTCATACCATAGTAAAAGCAAAACCCACACTGCATTGACCACCTGTGGTACACACACACACACACACACACACACACACACACACACACACACTTAGCATTTGCAGGACTCAAATCCCTACCTAACTATGTTATGATACTAGAGAGATACACATTAACATGGTGCGCTATATGCAATACTGGGTGGTTTTTGTTCTCCTTGAACATTTGTAGGATGCTGACATCATCGAACTTTCCAAAGAGGGATGTACCTCTCTTAATGTGTTTTCCCAGTCTCCAAAAAGGCTACTCCTTTCAAAGGAAATCACACACATCCCCCCACACACACACTTGGCGTTTGCAGGACTTAAACCCCTACCTAACTATGGTTATGATGCTAGAGAGATATGCATTAACACAGTGCACTATATGCATTAGTGGGTGGTTGCGGTTCTCCTTGAATATTTGTAGGATGCTGACATCATCAGACTTTACAAAGAGGGATGTAACTCTTTTGATGTGTTTTCCCAGTCTCCAAAAAGGCTACTTCTCTCAAAGGAAATCACACGCACACACCCTTGCTATTTGCTGGACTCAAACCCCTACCTAACTAAGTTATGATGCTAAAGAGATAGGCGTTAATACAGCACACTATATGCATTACTAGGTGGTTGTTGTTCTTCTTGAATATTTGTAGGATGCTGACATCATCAGACTTTAAAAAGAGGGATGTACCTCTTTTAATGTGTTTTCCCAGTCTCCAAAAAGGCTGCTCCTCTCAAGGCAATCATACACATACACCCCCCCCACACACACACACGTGGCATTTGCAGGACTCAAACCCCTACCTAACTATGTTATGATACTAGAGACACGCATTAACACAGCACGCTATATGCTTTACTGGGTGGTTTCTGTTCTCCTGGTATATTTGTAGGATGATGACATCATCAGACTGGACATGGTAATGTGTGTACACATTTTTATGCAACCCCAGGAATGATCCATGTAGGTCGGCAGGTATCAACAGCTTGTACAGGACCCTGTGAGTCTCACCTTGTGTGATCTATCTGTGGACACATTGACATCCCTTCATATGTCAATACATATCTTTGCAGAGATTGTTGGTTTTGTGGATACGACATGTGTCTGTGATGTTGATGAAGAGCTGTTCAAAGTCTATGTGGGACATGTGTAGCTCTGTTCCATGATGTATGTCTTGGGTGGCTGCCTTGCAGATGGTGTAGCATGCTTGGGAACCATGATCTGCACATGAACATACCACAGTTGGTAGGGTTGTGTGTTTGTCGGTTTCCAATAGCTCTGTTTATGACTTCTGCCATGATGCACTTCATGGCCTTACAGATCAGACTTTATAGGCTTACTGGACTATACTTCCCATGGTGTGTTGTGCACCCACACATGTGGGGAGTGCCATATGTTGCTGTAACACATTCGATGGTTCCAGGTCCTGTGGAGTGGGTGAGGCTCAACAGACTGTTCAGGTACAGGGACTGTTTGTTCTGTAGTGCATGCATGACACATATTGGGAAACAATGTAATCCAATTACTGCCATGCTTTTGGCTTTGGGGGGAGCTGTTCAGCCATTCTACACGTGATATATCCTGGTATGATGTCAGGTACTATCGTCAGTGGGGGGTGGGTATGTATACATGGGCCTGTCTGACAGGATGTTGGCAATATCAGTAAGGTACAGTTGTCCCTGACTCAGCACATATATGCGTGTACATTACTATTTATTACATAGCTGAAGGACATGTCATGATTCTCAGTCTGGACTCCTTCTCAGCTACTCTTTACAAAACACCGACAAACCTGTGCACTAATCCTGGCTATACTCTTTTACACACTTAACACCCAACTGATCCTTTGTGATCAGGCTACAGAGTATGTCATCATAATACACTGGCATGTCCAGGGGTCGGTTTCATGTGTACTCTCCAGTCCAGCTAGTGAATACTGTGGTTATGACACAATGTCACATCTGCCTCATGTACACAGACAACCCTCCCCTTCTCACATCACACTCACATATATGTGGAAGATGTAACAATATTGACATACAGGACGCTGAGCTCTCTCGACCCATGACTGGCATAGTCTATCAGGTGGTGAGGGTGACCACACACACCACATATCAGTCTCAAATACACCGATAGTGACAACAGACAAACCACATTATCACACATACACATATTCGGAGGCTCTACATACACTCTGCCTAAGCAGCACATACCTCCAAAGCAGACACACATACAACTGCTACCCCACTACAATGCCCACATGTCACACAGTTCACAATGTCAGTGTGCCACACAGTCACTGCCCTTTGGGCTAAACAACACACCTGATACACTTGTTATAGGTGACACTTAATGTCAAACACACTATCATCCCACTCACCAGGCCAAACAAGGGAATAGTCTCTTTGAGCTGTCTCTCAGGTGCTAGGATCCACCACATAACACACGCACTCAGGTCACTCCAAAGCAAGTCCAGGACTGGCTCCATCATTGTCCATGCTGGAGCGTACGACCTCAGATGTTCCTCCCTGGACCACATAACATGAAACATAGAGGAACTCTGTGATCATGTAGCCCAGCCCAGTATTACCCTGACCTTGTCTAGTATCTTACACTCACCAAGTATGATGTCACAGTATACCAACAAACTGATCACATTTAACAGTTGACTAACATATTGGTGTTATTCAAAGGGGATACAGTGTCTGTCACCCTGGGGTGACATGTTCGACATGCCACATAGCTTCTCTATGGACAACTTGCACCTGTCACCCTTGGACTTTTGAATACTGGCTAGGGCACTTGTTGCCACCATACTGCCCTATTTAAGCAGGACTCAAAGAACTACCTCCATAGACATTACAGAGTACACGACACTGAGGGTAATGCTGCTCAACACCAGATGTATTACCCTCAAATTGCGCCCACTCAGGAATCTCCTCTGTATGGAGGATAGCAATATCTGTGCACTAACAGACACATGGTTCAGGCTCCCACATGCACACCAGCACTACCAGGTTGTATTTCGTACCATGCTTTCTGACCACATAACTCGGAATGGCCAACACAAATCGGGAAAGTATCCATATACATCACAGATACACATACCTCTGGGTTGGTAGCACTGCACAACGCATCACGGACCATACATATGCACCTAACATTGTGCAAATCTGCCTTTTGGTTTGTTGCCTGCTACAGACCACAATCCCCAACTCAGCAACCTCACTCAGATTTCCTGGGAATATTGGACAATATGAAGGTCTCCCTAAACACCATTATATTGGCTGACGTCAAATACCCACACATTGACTGTGGATAGTACTCAGGCCCCAACACCTTCGCCCAACAGTTGCTACTATTTCTAAACTCATATGCTATGGCACAACAAGTCACCACACCCACAAGAGGGGAAAATATATTGGACATGATCATCACCAACATGGGGACTCTATGTTCCACACCTGCGATATACCCCTCATTTGTAAGGGCAGAACATACTTTATCTCACTGAACATCCATATCCCGTCCCTACACCCATCCTGGGTAATCTTGGTGAACTTCCCAAAAGCAAACGTCACCCTCCTCCAAACCACGGTGGTATCCTTCAGAGAACCTGGGTCAGTGGTAAGTATGGCTCAGACTGCTGAATCCTTTACATACACATTCTATGGACACCTAGTGGATCGCATGAATCATTTAATCTAAAATAACAACTGGACTCACTCCTCCAATGGCAGTGGACCTGTCTGGTAGACCCCAGCCATTAATACGCTTTACAAAAAATGGAGGAAGCTACTACATGATAGAGCACAATCCCAGACAGGGAAGGTATCTGTGATCTGTACTAGCAGACTGCTACAATCACTTGGGTATTTATGTCAGGCACGCTTCTAACGGACAATTGCACCAGACACATCGGACACTCACAAGGCCTTCTTCAGTTGATTCAGGTACCTGGCTGGACACTCACTGATATGCTGTGTGTTACTGCATACTAACTAAACATACCCTGAACCCACTGACATTGCCATCATCCTGGCAAACAGGTTCAGTGGAGATGTGTCCCCCCATCCCCCCTAAGGTGGTACTGTCCATGCCAATAGAGTGTAACCTCCCAGACATCACGAGTAAACAGGTGAGTGCTGCCCTCCCCACAGCGGACAACACAGCATCAATGGAACCAGATGGTGTCCTGGCCTGTGTTGTACACAGCCTTCATGACAGACGTAACACTCACATTACATCACTGTTTGATATAAGAGTTACTGCAGGATATGTACCCACAGAATGGCATACAGCAATAGTGGTCCAGCTCCACTGAATACTGCCACAACAGACCACAGACAATATCGGCCTAAAAGGCTAACTAGCCTGTTCTGCAAAGCTATGGAGGGTATTGTAATGGGACTCATGCACATAGACATGGGAAACCTACAGACACTGGGTCCTACACATTACAGCATTGTTGTGGGCAGATCTTGCCTGTTGGACCTGTTCATATTCTTTCAACAGTTACCAGGTCCATCAGTGTTTGGACGGTTGTCCACACAGCCTGCCTGGACCTTGCACAACCCTTCAACACAATACCCTACTCGGCCATTATACATAGGCTCACCAGCATCAATATCGACACATATCTGACACGATGGATTGCTACCTGGAGCAGTGATAGCACCCACATGCTCAGTGTTGCAGGTGCCATGTCTGACTATACACCAGTTACACATGGCATCCCACAAGGCTCAATCCTGGGACCTCTCTTGTTCAGTATATATTTGTGTGATATACAGGCTATCACAGGAGGGATATGGTTGCCCATGTTCTCAGATGACTGCAAACTGGGTGCCATAATCAGCTCTCCTGCTGGCACATGCATACACATACAGAGTCTCACAGAGATAGGTTGACTGGTGCCTGAGCCATGGCCCACAGCTACATGCCATTAGTTGCATAGTCATCCCCTTTGAGGATGACAAGATGCCCACACATTACCACATAGGTTGTAATCCATTACATACAGTAGTAGTTGTTACAGGTTTGGGGACATGACCTGTTCGTACTCTCGCTTTTGACAATCCTATTGCCATAGTGGTTAGACAGTACATCTACATAGCCCACCATATCCCACATGGCTTCACATGTTGATCACGTGTGGTCATTGTGCCCCTATACTCTTCACGACCATGCTTGGTTACTATGCCACCTTTGGGATGTACCTTACCTGCCACCTGCAGCAACTGTAATGGCCACAAATGTTACTCTTCGAGCATATGTAGGGACTCACACAGATGCCCTGCACAGTTCCGATACAGTAACTCCAGCTCTACTCAGTCACTTACCATCTACACGGATGTGTTGTGTGCCTGTAGTTGAAGGCAATATCTGACCCAGATTTACTGGACCTGCTCCACCTCATCCGACTACCTTGGTGCTACACACTCCAGGGACATATACCTCAGCACTGATGTTAAAAAGACATGCTGGGGGGACAGATTATTATCAGAAAGCCTCCACTCACTCCGGAGTGTAGTCCCAGTTTTGCATAGGCAGAGCCACCCACTGACCACCTACAGATGACATCTTGACAAGTGGATGGGTGATCGCATATTTACCCATGGGATATCTTCTGGGTCCCTGCTAGACAGAGGCACAATACACTGAATGTAAATGGGCTATCTTGTGTGACCTACTATTCATAGGCACAGTGCTCTGATTTGACTGGGTTGCAGTAGCCAAACACACTCTGGCTATGCTTGTACATGCCCTAGGGCAGATAGCCTAGTATCAACCTCTGAACCTATGATAATTTTCATGATGCACAATGTTTATTGCTGATACTGTTTGCAGGTTTTTATCATCTTTGCTTTCACACTTTATATGAACCGCTTAGGTATCTGCAGAACATATTTGCTTATGGCAGGGTTCCACTATATTATATACATGTCTGTTGTCATATAAGTGTGTGCAGAGGGCAGATTGCTGTGTAGTGAGAGGCTCCTGGGTTAACACATGCAGCTGCCTGCTATGTGTGGCCCAATGCTGTACTCCAACATGGCCTAAATGTGTGAGCATGCCCAGTTCAGACTATCAGTGTTCTGTTGCCTGACATTTGTCTCATGTATTCAAGTGTGTGAGCATGCCCAGTGTGACCTTTCAGTATGTTGCTGTCTGAGGTCCACTACATTTGTTGATCTATGTCAACATGTCCATTATTAACATTTGTACTGTGTGTGTTGAAATTCAGGTTCTATTCTTACTGCAGGACTCACCTTTGCGTCATAACTCGACAGGAATTATGCTGTGCCTGCAGGGTTTCCGTGAAATACTTTGCATAGACTTATCAACATTTCTTCATACTGGCTAACCACTACACTACTGTCATGGTTTAGTGGTTCAGTACTATGACTATAGTGCAAAGTATCCTGGGTTCAAGGCCCATTGCCACTTATATTTTCATACTGAACAGACCAGACTACTTAGGGGCCAGTAGAGCAAATCTGAGCATGTTGGCTTTTGTTCAGCTATGCCCTACCTAGACCCAGCTTGTCCAACATTGCTCAATATTAACCATCATTGCTGGACATTAGCCAATATTACTCTACACTGACCACATTTGTAGTAGTTGGTGTGTGCGATTTTGTTTACATTGACTTCATGATGGTAAATGCTGTTTAGCACTGCTTTATATTGCTTAACACATGGCAATCATGCCTCAGGTGTTGATGCAGAGCTGCCTATGTCGGATGCACATACTACACTCCCTATACATGTTTGAAAGCAGGTAGTGTCAACGTAGGCATCCCTTTTACTATATGTGTGGGTCAGAGAGAGGTATCATTTCCAGAGTTCCTACTGAGCCAGTGTATGTGCTATGCATTGCCTCTTTGCCAAGGCCAAAGCATACTGGGCATGCCTCCTTCTGCCTACTGGGGCAGGCTGAGGTTGTTCCTCCTCTGAGTCACGCTCTGCCTGTGATGGCCTTGGCAATGGTGGGGGGCTGTTTGGCCTAGGCCTATGCTGGTCCTGCTGCAGCTGTTTTCACAGAATCATATTATGTAGCATAACACATGCAATGACAATTTGGGTACATGTAGTTGGTGAGTACTGCAAGGCTCCACCAAATGTGTCCAGGCACCGGAACCATGACTTGAGCAGCCCAAACATACGCTCGATCACATACTGTGTTTGTGCATGTGCCTCATTATGGCATCCCTGTTCAGGTGTGTGTGCATTTCTGATGGGTGTCATTAGCCATGGCTCCAGTGCATAGCCAGCATCCCCCACTAGGTGACCATGTGGGATGTCCCCATTGGCAAATGTCTGGTACAGCTGCGTCAGATGCCAGATATGGGAATCATGGTAGCTTCCAGGGCAGCCAGCATACACATTCAGTATTATGCCCTGGGCATCGCACATGACCTGGCAGTTGATGGAGGAGAAGCCCTTGCGGTTGAAGTAGACCCTACCCCACTCACCAGCTGGTGCTTTGATGCATATGTGCGTGCAGTCTATTGCACCCACTACCTCAGGGTATTCCACTATTTGCTGGAAGAGAAGCATATTGCTAGCCAATACCTCACGGGAATTTGGGAAATATACATGATCACTGACATGTGCTGACATGGCATCCAGGAACTGGTACAATACCCTGGATGCTGATGCCTGTGATATCCCCATCATATCACCAGTTGGTCTCTGGAAGGTACCTGTTGCTAATATTCTTAGGCCAACACATACCTTAGTTTCCACTGGGATGGGTTCCCCTATGTTGGTTCTGTGTGTGAGGCGTGGCCTGCACAGCTCAACAATTTGCTGCAAGAGGTCTCTGTCCACTCTATAGCACTCCATTATCTCCAGCTCATGTAGCCCTTGGTAGGTAACCCTGGGCCTGTACACTCTTCTCCGTCTCCTCACTGTGGGTTGTCCGGCAGCATTTGCATTATCACCACCCTCATTTTGCATATGTCACCTTATAACAGCAATGGCAGTCCCTAACATTTTTTGTCTCAGTGAAGCTTTTCAGTTTTCACTTCTATTAGCTTACTGCAGTGTTGCAGTGTCTCTGAGAGAAACATAGTGGAATGCTGTTTGCAGAGTTTAAAGTGCTGGGCTGGGCTGGGTTAGTGTTCTGCCTGGGTAATTGCCTGATTCTGATTGTTTTCACCTGTTAGCTCTGCTAGTACTCCCTGGTAACTTCCACTATTTGGTGTGCTTCCTATTTCCTTACTGTTTCCTCAGGGGGGGAGCACCGCACACACAAGCATGAACACGCGCACAGCAGCTAACACGTGTGCACACATAGCACAAAAAATATATAATCCTTAACGCAGGTTTATTGTGAAAAACAGCGTTTGCTACTGTAAAGAGAAGCTTCATCAGAGAAGTTCAAAAAGGGCGCCAAAACCTTTTTGAACTTAAAAACAGTTAATACTATACATCACTTCCTTCAAATAAAGTAAAGCAGTACACTTAAAAGGGCAATACCAAGTTGGAAAAACCTAAATTAATAATTGAATAATACATCAGCTAAAATGACATAATTTATGTTCATAAAAAGAAAAAATATCAAAAATATTAATAAAGCTATACAAGCAGCAAAAAATTGATTAACAAATGTTAAAGCAATATTTTTGAAAATTATTAATACAACAACAATCCAATAAATTATTGAATCAACAAGCCGACGGCTTAATAATGAAAAATTCAGAAAAATTTAAAATATGGAAGACATTTAAAATTTAAATTAGAAATTTTATTATTAGTGGAATTAATCAACACTAGTAAAAAGCAATTGAAACAAAAGGAAAGTAAAAACCAAAAACTAAACAAAGCATTCTCAATAAATACATCATCTCAGAAATGCCTTGAGTTTAAGGACAGGTGCAATATTACAATTCTCATTTAAACCCGGGTTATTAAAGGCATCAAGTTTCAACTGCCATTCCAATTCACGGTTTTCAAGAACCAGTGAAATAGGACCACCTCTAATGGATACTGGTACATGGTCAATACCCATAAATGTGAAACTATGCCCTGGGTTACATAAGACGTGCTTTGCCAATGCATTTTCAGTTTTACCTTTTTTGATAGCGTAACAATGTTGGTAAACACGCTCCTTGAATTTTCTGTCGGTTTTTCTGACATAAAACGCAGGGCAACAGACACAGAATGCAATATACACTATGGACTTTGTCTCACAGTTGATTTTGAATTTGATTTCAAATTTTTTCTCCCTAATAGAAAAGGTAGAACCAACATGGACAACGCTACACCAGTTGCACATTCCACAGGGAAGTTTATTTATGGGTATTGACCATGTACCAGTATCCATTAGAGGTGGTCCTATTTCACTGGTTCTTGAAAACCGTGAATTGGAATGGCAGTTGAAACTTGATGCCTTTAATAACCCGGGTTTAAATGTGAATTGTAATATTGCACCTGTCCTTAAACTCAAGGCATTTCTGAGATGATGTATTTATTGAGAATGCTTTGTTTAGTTTTTGGTTTTTACTTTTCTTTTGTTTCAATTGCTTTTTACTAGTGTTGATTAATTCCACTAATAATAAAATTTCTAATTTAAATTTTAAATGTCTTTCATATTTTTAATTTTTCTGAATTTTTCATTATTAAGCCGTCGGCTTGTTGATTCAATAATTTATTGGATTGTTGTTGTATTAATAATTTTCAAAAATATTGCTTTAACATTTGTTAATCAATTTTTTACTGCTTGTATAGCTTTATTAATATTTTTGATATTTTTTCTTTTTATGTACATAAATTATGTCATTTTAGCTGATGTATTATTCAATTATTAATTTAGGTTTTTCCAACTTGGTATTGCCCTTTTAAGTGTACTGCTTTACTTTATTTGAAGGAAGTGATGTATAGTATTAACTGTTTTTAAGTTCAAAAAGGTTTTGGCGCCCTTTTTGAACTTCTCTGATGAAGCTTCTCTTTTACGAGTAGCGAAAACGCTTGTTGCTTTTTCACAATAAACCTGCGTTAAGGATTATATTTTTTTTGTGCTTTGGGCTTTGCTTTGATCAGTACCTATCATAGTGACAGTCTATTTCTTCATTTCCAAGTTTTCCACGTGTGCACACATGCATACACAGACTAAAGCTTGCTTATTCTTCTTAAAACGTGCGCACACCTGCGCAAACACGCTTACAACTGTTTACACAGCTTTACATATGCTTACTCTGGCTTACATGCACGCACACACGCTAACACGCATGCACACTGTCTTACTTGGGTTTACTGGAGCGCACACATGCGCATGCACGCTCAGCAAGAAACTTTGGTGTTATCCACGGCATACACCTTCGATTTCTTGACTTTACCTGGCCTACCTGTTGACATACCTCTTTCACTATTATGTAAATATAAGCTGACACATGGCACTCTGCTCCAATGAGCTTCACTCCTTTCATACATACCCCCCTCGTGATGTCACCTATCTTCTACTCTGTTACGTCCCTTATCCTACTCCTACACTCCACTGACTCTGCTCATTTGCTATGTAAACTTGCGATTCACTATCCTAACTCTCATTTGCATAGGATTGCCTACTAATGCTTAGTTACATCTCTTAGACTGAGCTTCCCCCCCTTAGCAACCTCTACTCGGTGGCCATGTTGTCTTCAGCCTGCCATTCCCTTGCATTGTAAATTCATTTTAGCTATAAACTCCACATTTGTGGATCTTAATTATTAATTTTTTGCTTTTTAGGTGCAGCTCGTTTGCACTGCGCTAAGCTGCGCTACGGTTAAACTCCGGAGATCGGGATAAAAAAAAGTTATTTTATTTTTAATTTGCATCACTTCCCGTTGCCAATGGCCATATTTTTGGCCATTGGCATGCTTCCTCCTGTGAATGCATGCTTTTTTTACAGCTGACACGGCTCCGTTTTGCTATTTGCAGAACTGTACTCAGTTATCAACTGAGTACATTTCTGCAAATAACACTACTCCTACTCGGACAGGTTCGGGTTTCCTGGATTGCAAATTTACCTCATTTGTATGGCATTTGCCTGCAATTGAGGTAATTTGCATATCCCAGCCCTGTCCGTGTAGGACTAGTTTGGAGAGCTCAGTTGCACGCCCCTACCGGCTGTTCCTTGTTCGCTCAGCGGACATGTTGCCTGCATGGAGTCTTACTCTACTCTAAGACTCCGTGCAAGCCTTCGTGAATCCGGCCCCATGTCTCATCATAGATGACCAGTTGAAATTCAATCACCATGTATCAAACGTTTAAAAAAGTCATCAAAAACTATGTACATTATATCCATTTGTGAAATACTTATATATTCACTGATGTGGCCAGAAGACATATATAGCCTCTACTTTTCTTACTGCCATCTCTCGTGTAATGCTGCTCCAGTCTTCACTAACCTTCAAGTCTCACAACTGTAGAAACTTATGCAATGCTATAATAAAATAGCCAAATTTGCAGTAAATTGTAACAATAGAAGACACTAATGCCTAGTCCTCAGAGAATTAAACTTGTTATAACTACCACATCACTTAACTCTTACAATACACGGGCTTGTCTATAAGTCATAATTTTTCCCAGCCATTAACAACTTAATACAATACTACTCCCACAAAAGAGTTCTACACTCAAGAGAAAAATCACTAACCACTAACCAAATAATTTAATACTGCAGATGACTCATGTTCAAATAGTGTAGTGCAGTTAAACTACAGAATCACATCCCACTACCACTGAAATCAGTCCAGAATGCAAATTAATTTAAAACAACTAAAACTACACACATATCAAATCAATGGATCTGTTCCTGTATATCTCTACATAAATGTCACCGTTACCTTTGGTTTGCCACATTTCTCTTCATTCAGAATCTTATGCCCCACAACCAGTCTTCATCAATACCTAAACAGTTTACTAGCATCTCCTAGCTATATACATTGATTTGTGACACTGTTCACCACCACTCGTATAATTTTAATATAAACCTTATGACAGTCATCTATATAGATATTTGTCTCAGAACCTGCTTTATACCCCACCTCTTAACTACAGTATTAACATAGTTCCTGCCATCCACTCCATTTCTTTGAATTTTTAAGTAGTAATCATATGATCTGTTATGTGTTTGGCAAACCCAGTAATACACCCCTTAAAATGCCTAATGTCCAACATCTGCTAATTCCCAAGTATATTTTATACTGCAATAGTTGCCTCTATTTTTAAGTGAATGTAATCTAATTAGCAATTGTATGTGTAATCGTTAATGTATATTAGAGAATGGACGTCCTGTAGATCGCATTCTGATTGGAGAACGAATATTCTTCAGCAGGGTATTAATCTACAGATAACGCCCACTGAAAAATGAGTCTGTGGCATCATGGTAGCATAACAAGCTGCTGTGGAGCTCAGACTGAAAAAATTTAACAGCTGCCATTATTTTACACTCATTAAACAGCATCTTTGATGTTTAGTGAGTATAAAATAAAAAAAGGAGAAAAGAAAATTAAAATACAAAATGTCCGTGTGTGTGTGTCTATGTTTGTGTGTGAAAGTGTATGCTTGTATAAGAGTCAAAGTTAAAATCAAAGTAAACTTTATTCTCATTTAGAACTATACATGTGTAGCCTAAACAAAATTTCATGCATCAGCTCACTTCTTGAGATTACAAAGGAAAGTGAAACAGCACATACAAGTAGAGGAATAAAAATAACTAACAAATACAAACTACTCCCAATACACACAAAAAAGAGCAGAGACATTTTCCAACACTCATATATGAAAAGAATACCCTCCACAGGGTTAAATTAACTACCCTATTTAAAGTAATAAGAAACACACTACAGATTGAACAATGCCTAAGTTATTTGTCTGATATTGCACTTGAGTGGGTTAAATAATACTGACTATGGATATAGATGTCATTGTGATATATAGTGAGAGTAGGGACCAGGTTGAGGAGACCCTGGAGAGGTGGAGATATACTTTAGAGAGGAGAGGAATGAAGGTCAGCAGGGATAAAACAGAATATATGTGTGTAAATGAGAGGGAGTGTAGAGGAATGGTGAGGATGCAGGGAGTAGAGTTGGTAAAGGTGGATGAGTTTAAGTACTTGGGATCAACAGTTCAGAGTAATGGTGAGTATGGAAGAGAGGTGCAGAAGAGAGTACAGGCAGGGTGGAATGGGTGGAGAAGAGTGTCAGGAGTGATTTGTGACAGACTGCTACCAGGAAGAGTGAAAGGGAAGGTCTACAAGAGGGTAGTGAGACCAGCTATGTTATATGGATTGGAGACGGTGGCATTGACAAAAAGACAGGAGTCAGAGCTGGATGTGGCAGAGTTAAAGATGTTAAGATTTACACTGGGTGTGACTAGGATGGACAGGATTAGGAATCAGTATATTAGAGGGTCAGCTCAGGTTGGACAGTTTGGAGACAAAGCAAGAGAGGCGAGATTGCGTTGGTTTGGACATGTGCTGAGGAGGGATGCTGGGTATACTGGGAAGAGGTTGCTAAGGATGGAGCTGCCAGGTAAGAGGAAAAGAGGAAGGCCTAAGATAAAGTTTATGGATATGGTGAGAGAGGACATGCAGATGGTTGGTGTGAAAGAGCATGATGCAGAGGACAGGAAGAAATGGAAACAGATGATCCGCTGTGGAGACCCCTAACGGGAACAGCCAAAAGAAGATGAATAAATAAATAATATTGCATTTACTGGAAATATACATAAGCATATATTGCCCAAATAAATACAGATTCACTTATTATGTGTCCAGACCCTTCAAACTAGTACCTGAGTTCAGCAGTCTAATCACGGTAGGGTAGAAACTGTTATTAAATCTTGTAGTCCTACAGCGGATGCTGCAATATTTCCTGCCCGATGCCAGATGCTTAAACAGTCCATGTGTGGGATTCGTGGTGCCCTGTATTATTTTGGTAGCCTTTCAGATGCTTCTTGCAGAAGAAAGTTGTCGTATCGATGGAAGACTGGAACCTGTTACCTTCTCTGCAACTCTCACCACTCTTTGTAGCGCCTTCCTTTCTGTAATTGTGCAGCTTCAAAACCACACTGTGAAGTTGCAGGTGAGGATGCTCTCTATTGCACCACTCTAGTGGGTGGAGAGAATATAAGGAGGAAGCTTAGCTTTTTTCATCCTTCTTAAAAAGTGGAGGCATTGGTGAGCTTTCTTGATCAGTTGGCTGGTGTTTCCTGACCACGAGAGATCTTCTGATATGTGTCCACCCAGGAATTTTGTACTCTTAACCCTCTCCACACTCTCACCATTGATCCTGTGCACTGGGTGGTTTGTTCTCCTTTTCCTGAAGTCATTTAGAATCTATTTGGCCCTCCTTACATTCAGGTCACAGTTGTCTCACCATCTGATCAGAGATGCTACCTCCTCTCTAAATGCCCCTTCATCCTCCTTTGTGATGAGCCCCATGACTGTGATGTCATCAGCAAATTTGATGATATGGTTGGACTTGTGCTTAGCATAGCAGTCATGGGTCAGGATGGTGAATAACAGTGGGCTGACAACACATCCCTGTGGAACCCATTGTTAATAGTGATGCACTTTGATGTGTACCTACCCAAACACACCCTCTGTGGTCTCTCAATCAGGAAGTCCAGGATCCAGTTACAGAGATGTTTACTGATTCCTAAATGTGCCAGCTGCATTTGTATCACCATATTAAATGCAGAACTGAAGTCTATGAACAGCATCCTCACATAGTTGTCTTTTCCCTCTAAATGCTCAAGGGAGATGTGTAGTGCTACTGATATGGCATCAGCCGTGGATCGTTTAGCTCTGTAGGCAAACTGCAGAGGGCCAAAATCAGGAGGTATGCATGACGAAAGATGCTTTTTGATCAACCGCTCAAAACATTTCATAACAGTGGATGTCAGAGCGACTGGTCTGCAGTCGTTAGGGCTGGAGGGAGTGGTTTTTTTAGGTAGTGGGATGATGTTAGTTTCCTTGCAGCATGAGGGTACTTTCACCATGGCAAGAGAGGTGTTAAATATTTCCTTGAGCACTGTGCATAGTTGATCAGTACAGCCTTTTAATATCTTGCCCAGTATGTTGTCTGGGCCAGCAGCCTTCCTGGGGTTCACTCTCCTTAGCTCTCTTATTACCTCCTCTGTGCTGAGGCTGAGTACTGCATCCTTCTTATCAGTGGGT
Source organism: Protopterus annectens (assembly GCF_019279795.1). Classification (NCBI taxonomy): domain Eukaryota; kingdom Metazoa; phylum Chordata; order Ceratodontiformes; family Protopteridae; genus Protopterus; species Protopterus annectens. The sequence continues at coordinate 1,116,586,977 of NC_056729.1, forward strand.
AGCTTTAGTACCAATCTATTGTTGTTTTCCTCAAATCTACCAAAGAAGTTCTTGAAACTGTCCAGGAATTCGATGCTGTCCTCACACTGTGCTGATCTGATTTTGTAGTCAGTGATTTCCTGTATGCCTTGCCATAGTCTCCTTGCATTCTTCTTGTCCTCAAAGTCGCTCTGCACCTTTCTGCTATACTCCCTCTTAGCCTCCTTTATACCCCTTCTCAGATTACCTCTTGCTACACTTATGGCTGGTTTGTCTTTAGCCCTGTAATCTGCATTTCTCTCCTTTAGAAGCTCATATACTTTAGGGGTGAGAGATTGAGCAATCAAGCCATTATTTTACACTCGCTAAGTAGTGCTTTTGCTGTTTAGCAAGTGTAAAAAATAAATTAAACCGTAAAACAGTGTCTGTGTGTGTGTGTGTGTGTGTGTGTGTGTGTGTGTGTGTGTGTGTGTGTGTGTGTGTGTGTGTGTGTGTGTATGTGTGTGTGTATGATTATGTGTCTGTCTGTCTGTGTGTGAGTGAATGCATGCATAAAAACAGAAGATACTGTGTGTGTGTGTGTGTGTGTGTGTGTGTGTGTGTGTGTGTGTGTGTGTGTGTGTGTGTGTGTGTGTGTGTGTGTGTGTGTGTGTGTATGTGTGTGTGTGTGTGTGTGTGTGTGTGTGTGTGTGTGTGTGTGTGTGTGTGAGATTGAAGAGTAAGAGAGATCGAACAATCCCAGGCAGCAACAGCAGCAGAGGTTTGCGTACCTCTCAGCCTCTAAGCTCAACATATCTGGATAAGCCTATAATAAATGGGGGACAGAGGCTCAAAATAGGAACATATTTTAAATGTTGCTGTTACAAAATCACAAAATTACTTGAATATTAGGATTTGTGTTAGCATGCATTTTCTGAAGCAGTGGTATGTGTGTGTGTGTGTCTGTGTGCATGTGTACGTGTGTGCGTGTGTGTGTGTGTGTGTGTGTGTGTGTGTGTGTGTGTGTGTGTGTGTGTGTGTGTGTGTCTGTGTGTGTGTGTGGGTGTGTGTGAAACAGAGTGAGTGAGTGAGTGAGATCAAGCACTATCAGCAGCAGCAGTAACAAGGTTGCCACCTGTCCCGTTGTCAGCGGGACACTCATGGGTTAAGCCACCTTATCCCGTTGCCTGCTGTATCAAGTAGTGTGACCCGAAAAGTCCCGCTTTTGCGATCGCACTGAATTACCGTGGAAAAGTCGCAATTGCTTCTGACTTTTTCACTGCAATTCAGTAACATCACCAACCCGGACCTGCAGGCAAAGCTATTGTCTATTAGGTCTGGGTGCTTTAATTTGTACAGCAACTGGCTGCCATTCATGAAAGGGGTGGGGATTGGGGCAGGAAGAGCGGGCACGAGGGCGACGGCAGCCGTGGAAAACTCTCACAGTCTGGCATATAACAAAGTTTTAACTCACTTCAGAGTGAGTGAATACGCGGGGTTCTCACCAGAGCAGGTGAAGAAAAACCTGGAGATATATGGACCAAATGGTAAGCATTTAACTTCTAAGTATATACAGTAAAATACAAATACAACATTGTACATTAGCACCTCTGATAAAGCCCGACAAAATTATTTAGGTATATTTTATGTTGCGTTCGAAATTAACAAATTTGCTGTGGGGTGGGTCTTGGCAGATAACTCTATGGCATCACGCTTCATTCAAATATGTTTTGTTACATTAAACTTTTCAGAATTTTAGTCAGTGCCAAAATACTGTAATAGTTTCCAAAGGAAGATCTGGCATTTTTTTCAACCCCGGCAGTATCCGCGGAGCCCTGCAAAGATTGCGACTTTAGGAGCGCTTTGTTTTAAGCACTTCTACAGCCACTAAAAAAACGACCGAGATTTTTTTTTTTTATAACAAGCGATCCAGCCAGTCAGCCAGCCATCCTCCTCCATCCATCCAGCCAGCCAACCACCCTCCTCCAGCCAGCCATCCTCCTCCAGCCAGCCATCCAACCATCTTCCTACAGCCAGCCAGCCAGCCAACCATCTTCCTCCAGCCAGCCAGTCAGCCAACCAGCCATCCTCCTCTAGCCAGCCAGCCAGCCAGCCAGCCGTCCTCCTCCAGCCAGCCAGCCAGCCAGCCATCCTCCTCCAGCCAGCCAGCCAGCCAACCAGCCATCCTCCTCCAGCCAGCCAGCCAGCCAGCCATCCTCCTCCAGCCAGCCAGCCAGCCATCCTCCTCCAGCCAGCCTGCCAGCCAGCCATCCTCCTCCAGCCAGCCAGCCAGCCAGCCAGTCATTCCCTCCTCCATCCATCCATCCATCCATCCATCCATCCATCCATCCATCCATCCATCCATCCATCCATCCATCCAGCCATCCTCCATCCATCCAGACATCCTCCTCCTCCATCCAGCCAGCCAGCCATCTTCCTCCTCCATCCATCCAGCCAGCCAGCTATCCATGCAGCTAGCCATCCATCCATTCATGCAGCCAGTCATCCATCCAGCCAGGCATCCATCCATCAAGCCATCCATCCAGCAGCTACTCCCACCAGCCAGCTAGCCACTCCAGCCAACCATCCATCCAGCCCCCAGCCATTCATGCAGCCATCCATCCATACATTCATGCAGCCAGCCATCCATCCAGCCATGCATCTATTCATTCAGCCATCCATCCATCAAGCCATCCATCCAGTCATTCATCCATCCAGCTGCTACTCCTACCAACCAGCTAGCCACTCCAGCAGCCATCCATCGTACCCATAGCAGCATCTCCTTCACCACTCTGGTGGTGATGTCATGGTAGAGGGTGTGGCCAGTGTCATATTGGCTACACCTCCATGTCCCACTTTGGCCCGCTTAAAAGGTGGCAACCCTACAGCAGTAATGATGTTTGCATATTCCTCGACCTTTCAGATAAAGAATTATGGATATGTTGTTATGCTTGGTGGCTTTGCAGTTGCCCGCCCCTACTGTAAATTTGATCTGGGACACTCCTCCCAGTCTAGTGTCATTAGCTCATTCTACCTAATACAGAGAGAACATCTGAGAAGGCCTTCTGTTCCTCCTTTCTCCCTTTCTAAAAAAAAAAAAAAATTGCCTGAATCTCCTTGTGTTCTGACTGTGCTTCTCAAACATTTTGGAAATATAGAGTATATTTTAGAGCATTCATTATGACTGTATTTGCCTTAAAATTGCTACAACTCAAGTGCTCTAGGTTGCACTGCATCTGAATTGTTTGTGTGTTTTAGCTGCTTTTCTGTATATATAGACTTCTCTGTATATGTAGACTAGCTACTTATTCTACTGTATTACTGCCTCTTAAATTGTTTTTCATTTGTGCACTTGCCTTGCTTCATTTAAAAAGTTTTAAATTGCTAATTTTGTAGAGTTTTAATTGCATTTCCTGTTTAGGACTATACACTCAAGTGTGTTAGCCTTTTCTGTGTTTATTTACTGTATTATTGCATTGTTTAGCCTGTTTTAACCAAAATATATATATATATATATATATTATCTTGTTTGCTCGTTTCCCACCTTTCCTAGCCAGTCCAGATCCCAGGCTTTGGTTGTCTCAGGACTTTATTTTCTGTGTTCAGAGCTATCCAGACCTTACTGTGATAGAGGGAAGTCCTGCTGCTTACCAGTGGGAGTGGTGAGCATTGTACTGCCTATCTAACACTAGAGGAGTGGTTTCCAGCTCTGAAATTGTAGTTTTATTAGCCTTTTTGGGCTGATTTCTATCGCTTTCAACTTTCTGGCTTAAAAAAGCATGTGTTTGCACATGTTTTGCATTGTGCAGCACCGTGAGGCTACAGTTAAACTATTTCAGGTGCCAGAAAGTCTGCTCTTCAATTTTTCCCTTAGAACTAACTGGTTTCTCAGTAGTAGCACTAAAATCTGAACCCCTGTGACTAGCACTTGCTCTAGAACCTGCTGGAGCGCACTAGGAAGCCTGAAACTGATACAAGCACTCAGCTCTCCTTGTCAATAAGGTTAAATTATTCATAAGCACTAAACAGCCTATAATTGCAAAGTACATTGCAAAGGTAAGGGAAAACAGCTCTTATACTTTACAAAAAAAGCACCTAAACAGGTATGTCCAAGGGTCAGCTTCTGGGGATTTCTCCTGTCCACCTGGTGAATCTGGGCATACTGGAACAATGCAGCAACTGCCTCATGTACACAGACAACCCTCTCCTCCTACCACCCAACACTACAACCTGCGAGAGATGCACTTACATAGCCAAACTGGAAGCAAAGCTCTCTCCGGCCAAGATTGTTCTAGACAGTCAAGAGGAAAAGGTTAACACCTGCACTACACCTCAAGCAACTCATAGCCCTTCAAAACCCACACCATCAACACCCACACATAGCAACACTAAACCCACATATGTGGAGGCCCTTAAAATTAACCTGCTCAAGCAACAAGGACCTCCAAAGCTGAAACGCAAACACCAGTCACAACCAAAGTGACACATAGCTCATAACACCAGTGTGCCACCCAACAACAGCCCCTAAGGCAAGACAATGTACCCAACACTTTAGTCATAGGTGACTCTATAGTCAGGCACACTGATGTCCCACTCACCAGGCTGAACAAGGAGAAAATTACAGTCAGCTGCCTGTCGGGTGCCAGGATCCACCAAATAATGCATGCACTCAAGTCACGGAACAACAAGTACAAATACGACTCTGTCATTGTCCATGCTGGAGTGAATGACTTGAGACGTACCTCCCTGGACTACATGAAAAGAGACATGGCAGAGCTCTCAGATCATGTGTCCCAGGCAGGTATGACCCTAGCCCTGAGTAGCATCCTGCCTTCACCCAGAATGATACCTCAGTATAAGGACAAAATGATTGACTTCAACAATTGGCTAAGCTTCTGGTGTCACTCAAAGAGGATCCAGTATCTGTCTGCCTTGGAAGACATGATCAACAAACCACGATGCTTTGAAAGAGATGGTCCGCACCTGTCACCCCTGGGATTCAGGTTACTGGCTAAAGCTCTTGCCACCCCTATAGTGCCTTTTTTAGGCAAGGTTCAAAGGACAAAACCACTACCATAACAGATACAAGCATGCAAAATCTAAAGGTAATGCTACTCAATGCTAGAAGTCTAAACCTCAAAATGCGCTCTCTCGAGGCATTCCTAAAAATGGAGAACATTGATATTTGTGCAGTAACTGAGACTTGGTTCAAGGCTCCAGAGAGCACCCCTGCAATACCAGGCTACAACTCTTACCACACCTTTCGGCCACAAAACCAAGACCGAAACACTAAAGGTAGAGGAGTGTCCATATTCACCAAAGATATTCACACCTCCAGGCTAGTTGCCCAACACAATGCATCTGAAATTCTCCAGGTGAAACTAACACTAAGTAAGATTGCAATGCAAATTGTAGCTTGCTACAGATACCCCACCATTCCCCAAGATTTTCACTACACCTTTCTAAAACATACTGGAAAATATTAAGATACAACCAAACACCCTAACACTGGGTGATTTCCACTACCCTGCCATTAACTGGGAAAACTACTCAGGTACCAACTCCTTTTCCCAAAGGTTCTTTCCAGTTAAATTCCAGTGCCCTGGATCAACTAATCCATTGACCCACCAAGGACTCCAATATCCTAGACCTGGTCATTACCAACATGGGAGATAGATGCTCCACACCAGTGGTCACCCCCTCATTGGTCAGATCTGACCATAAGCAAATCACCCTTGACATCCACATCCCACCCCCACCCCACCCCCCAGTAAGGAAACCTCCTTAAAAAAACTTCTCCAAAGCCAACTTCATGCTACTGAAGTCAGAAGTGACAAACTACATGACACCCATGCAGACGGTATCTAAATATTCGACTGCAGAATCCTGCACTAAGGCACTGTACGAGCACATCCACTCATGCATGAATCGTGCCATCCCAAATAGAACCAAGATGCTCTCCTCCAAAAAAACAAAGCCAATCTGGTGGTCCCCTGCTATAAACAAACTATACAACAGAAGGAAGAAACTGTTGCAGAAAACAGGAAAATCCCAGGATGCAAAAAGCTCCCTCACCAGCCTCAAGTAAAAAGCTGAGATCCCTCATAAAATCCTCAAAAGCTAGTTACGAAAATAAAATTGCCAAAGAATGCATTATCATGGAACTTATAAACAAAGACATTGCCCCACTGTACTCATCCCTCATTAGACCCATTATAGAGTACAATGCCCCGTTTGGTATGTACCTCACAAGACATCTGCAACCGCTGGAAAGGCCACAGAAATACCTCACTAAAAGAATCACAGGCCTAAAGCAGATGCCATATGCTGATTGTATAAAAAAACTCCAGGTATACTCTGTGGCATAGCGTCTACTCAGAGGTGATCTCTGCTTAACATACAAGGCCATGTCAAACCCTGAGCTGTTAGCCATGCTCCACTTAAATAAATCCCAGTCCCTCAGAGCCACACACTCTAGGGATCTAAACCTTGTCATCACAGTGAACAAAACATGCTGGAGGGATAGGTTCCTGACCCAGAGACTCCCCATACTCTGGAATAGACTGCCCATACATGTCAAGCAGAGTGCCTCCTTGGCCCTCTTCAATAGGAACCTTGATGATTGGATGGGAGATAGGAAATTCACCCTGGGGATCATGTCAGTCACCCTGCTAGACAGAGATCCAGGGAAGTAAATATTGTGGGAAGAAATATCCAGGGAATTGTTATGGCTAGGCTTGTATAGGCCCTAGGGCCAATAGCCTAGTACCAACCTATGAACTTATGAATTTATAAAGCCTACAATAAAAGGGCAACAAATGCTCAAAAACAGGAAAAGATTTTAATTATTGCTCTTATAAAATTACAACCTTGCTTAAGTAAAAGGATTTATGTACAAAATGCGTGAGTGAGATTGATTGACCACTGGCAGGAGCATTAAAGAAGTTTCTATACCTTTTGACATCTTACCTCAAGAAATGTGTATAAAGCCTAAATAAAAGGGGAACAAAGGCTCAAAAACAGGAAAATATTTTAATTATTGCTCTTATAAAATTACAAACTTGCTTAAATAAAAGGATTTGTGCACAAAATGTGTGTGTGAGAGACTGAGATCGATTGACCACTGGCAGGAGCATTAAAGAAGTTTGCATACCTTTTGACATCTTAACTCAAGAAATGTATATAAAGCCTAAATAAAAGGGGAACAAAGGCTCAAAAATAGAAAAAGATTTTAATTATTGCTCTTATAAAATTACAAAATTGCTTAAATAGTAGGATTTGTGTTACCATGAATTTTCTGAAGGAAGTAAAAGTATGAAACTCAAATGCATGTCATTATTTAGTGACTTGAATCTCCAATTACTGGCAACAAACCAAACATTTTAGGAGTAAGGGACCAAAAAATAAAGTAAATGCCTGGACATTTTTAAAGTGTTATATTTTGGATGTAAAATGTTTCCTCCAACACCATTAACATATACTACAGCAAGTCTGAAACATTAAGCAAACCATTTTACATCAAAAATATATAAAAATATTATATTAATAAAGAAATAAATAAGTAAAACACAACAATTTTATAGGCAGTCCATTTTTTAAGTGCAATAATGCCCTCCAGGGTGTGCGTTATTGTGGAAATAATGCACTTCCAGGGGTGTACAGGCTCACCAATTGCAGCGTCAGGCCACAGAACACCCTTGTATGGACATTATTTCCACAATAACACACACCCTGTTGGGCATTATTGCTTGCTTACTTAATATTTGTTCATGCATTTTTCTGAATGTCTGTTTAAAATTGTTTATAATTTACTGGAGTTTTTCTCACTGGGCCTCCACTGAAAAGAGTTTTTTGACTAAACCCAGTCGGATAACTCTGGTAAACAAAAGCAAAATAAAAAATAAAAATAATGAAATGGTATTTGAAAATTGGAAAAAATTAAGTACGCAAGACAAAACAATTCACTTAAAAATAAAACTGCTCTTCCTCTTTTTTCACCCTAAAATTACCTACTGTGAAGATTTACACTGCCAAGGCAAACTAGCCTACATATAAATGAAGAACTGCACTGCAATCTGCTTATCCTAGCCACTGCTTTTACATTTTGTTTCACAGACGTTTCTTAGAAGATAGCCACATTTTTCCTTTATAAACTGTTTTCCCATGCTAAACAAGCTGCAGGCATCAGCAGTGAAAGCACTGCCATCTTGCCGTGCAAGAAGCATATGTATGTTAGACCATTCAAGACTAAAGAGCAAACTTGCATGCCATCATATTACAAAGTCAGAAGGTAGTGCTTTCTGCCATCACCCATGCCACCTCACTATATTATGCCAATAAAAGGTGTCCATGAGGCCCATGTATGTGCATTGTTTGAAATAGGTTCAGTAGGCCTAATGGTGGTCTCAGCATTAGGTGTTACTGCATTGGCAGAATGCCTTATATTCGTCTCAATATCGACGTGCTGCATTTCAGTTAGTATATACTTTGAATTCCTAGGTCACTGCACGTTTTCTTTCTCCTCCTACAGTTGCTCTACTTCCTTAAACAAGACGGACACCCAGTACCTTCTTTTTCTCATCATAACTGACATGCCCTGGTAGTAGTAGAAGATGACACCCTATTGAAATGTTGGCACTTGAAATGTCAAATGCCGAAAAGCTGAAAAATAAAGACTGAAAGCACAGGAGAAGAAAAATATTGAAAATCACTCATCCTTAAAACTTCTTCTTGCAGGGGGGCAAGCCCTCCTGTACCGCAGATAAGGTGGGCAAGCCCTCCACACCATTGACCTTATTTATACCAACTCTGAGATCACCATACCTTGGATAAAAGTGGATATTCTGAGAAATGGCATCTCGGACCTAGAATACGTAAATCCATTCTTTCAGCCATTCAGTCTTAGTAGAGTGAGCCCCAACATTTGAAATACTTACCATCTAGGTTCCTTTCCTGACATTATATTATTACTTAATCTTAAATTATTCCAAAAATAATTCTCTATGCATTTCACAATATGATCTACGAAGTTTCAGCCTTCTATCATCTATGACCTTCCTAGATAGTTACTCTTTCATGATTAAAGTCTGTATGTCACTTGAACTGTCTGCTCTTCCACCTTCTAAAACTACTGTACACCATATGGTCTACCCAGTTACAGCTGTACACTTTGCGATCTTCCTAGGCACTTCACTATCTCAGCTTTCACAAACTACTTAATACTTTACCCTTCCACACCTACAGGTAGGCTAACTAAACTAATGTTCTCCTGCCTAGAACTGTCTAGAACTGCATTCCAGAATGTTCATTTTATTCAAAAAACAGGCAGCTTTCCTTGTTGGTTCTAACAACCTATAGTTATGTTGCCTGACTTCTTCCAAAAGCATCACTCTACTAGATGCCAGGAGGACACTCTGCTGTTCTCTTTCACCATCTTTACTTATGAAGTGTGGTATTTCATGAGGGTCTGATAGTTCATCAATAGTGCCAGCCAGCATGACAATCACCTTAGAGTTTCTTCAGCAGAAACATCACTCCATTTTCTTTTGCTTCATATTTCACTTCCCCAATGATCTTGGGTAACATATTTTCTCTCAGCTAACTGGATACCTTTACTAACAAAAATACTTAGTGTATTATCTCAGGCTGAAGCAGAAGAAACATAACAGGCTTAGGCAGTCACCTTTACGTGGCTCAGCAGTGCCCTGCAGAGTAACTGGTATCTTCATACTATCTATATACCTAATTGCATCTGTTCATTTCACCAACTTCTGCTGCATACCGTATGTACAAGTGTATTAATCTATGTCTGCCTGCTGTGTGCTGTTAACCATTTTGACTCTTTAGGCTATCTACACACTGGCCTTTATTTCAAACTGTACTTTGTAATTAAAGGACTGGAAATGAGTGTGCCATTATTTATTGGTTTTCTATTGTTTCATTTTTTGACTCGGTTATCCAGCTGAGTTGAGACCCATTTCTAGTAGAGATCCAAGGAGAACAGTTCTAGCCTGCTTAGATAAAGCATAAAATATAGAGATAATGCAAACGCTCCAACAATATATAAGTTTGTAAAAGTAATAAATAAACATTGCAGAAATACAGAAACATCTGTCAGTTGAAGACAGATGTTTAATTAAACATTTAGTCAGGGTTGTCTATTACATGTGACTGCAAATATAAGCACTTAGTATAACACTATAGCACACATTATGTAAGAAAGATATGGATGATTATAATTCAGTCATTGATCATAACCAAGCTATTATGTATTTAGTACATACACATCAGGGAATTTACTTCACGATCAGAGCAAAACAGCGCTCAAGAAAAGAATCTTTATGTCCATATTAAAGGTATATTACATAGTTATGATCAAAGAGACAGATGCCACAGAAACAGTGGACAAAAGCAATGTGTCTCTCTTATGGACTACCAGCTTTAAAAGTTGTTAAACACTTCACTCTGCCTTTTTTGTGTGGTGTTAAGACATTTTACAGTTTTTAAAAGCTGTTATAGGTTCTCACCACTGTTCTGTGGTGGTCACTGTACATGCTGTAGTGTGGCGTAGGCCACAAAAACTCTGGGCTAGGCTTATAAATGCCTTAGGGCAGATAGCCTAGTATAAACCTATAAACCTATAAGACTAGAACTGTGCTTAATGAAAATTGTTATACACCTCTCTGACATCAGAGAGCTACAAAACAAGGTTGACTTTTTAGAGATTTCAGTGTGATCAGCCATTCCATATATTACATTACAGTAATATAGCATTAAATTCATGGTTCATAGATATTAAATCAAATATCTAGTGTTTATCGTGGGTGAGTGGAAAAGTAAAACAATTTAGTAATGACAATTTTTGCACATACAAGTGCTTTTGGATATAAAGAGCAATTGCATTTTATACTTAAATTCTGATACGTTGGCAGTTTTTTTATGATATTTTTGAGTAATGTATTCCAAATAATGATTGGTACAGTACAATTTGAACAAATTTGGAGGGGTGATGTAGTTATTTTTTTCTATATGATTGCTTGTGAATATGTTGTTGCATGATTGGTAAACAGATAAGTCAATGTTGTAGGCAAGAGCCTATCATTCTTTGGAATGTACAGAATTAAATCAGCCTAAGGCACTAGTATGAGGTCTGCTGATGTAGGTGGTTCTTCTTTTTTTCCTTCTGCTAGTCTTCTGTTCACGTTCCACACATATAGTTCAGTATTTTGTTTCTAATCTGTGGGTCTGTAGGCTGCTACATGATACGTACATAACAGTTTAGCTTGTGTTTAGCTATGTTTAGTTTCCTTCCCCCTCTTTTCTGGTGGAAAACACATCAGATGTGTTCTACATTTTTTCAAATATGTTAATAGTTGTTTCACAAAACATCTCAGGATAAAGATATTTCACATTTCAGTACAATCAAAATTATATTGCCTTGGATATTCATTGATTTTGGGCTTCAGGACATCATAGAATACAATGCCCCTTTTGGGATGTACCTTACCCGACACCTGCAGCAATTTGAAAGACCCCAAAAGTATCTCACCAAGAGGATCAAGGGTCTCAAACAGATGCCATATGCTGCTCGGTTAAAAAAACTCCAGCTCTACTCAGTTGCATACCGCCTACTTCGAGGCGATCTATGCCTGACATACAAAGCTATGTCAAATCCAGAATTAATGGACATGCTCCACCTCAGTAAATCTAAATCCCTTAGAGCCACACGCTCGAGGGACTTGAACCTCAGCACAGAAATAAATAGAACTTGCTGGAGGGACAGGTTCATAACCCAGAGGCTCCCTTTGCTCTGGAATAGAATTCCAGTTCATGTGAGGCAGAGCACCTCAGTGAATCTCTTCAAGAAGAATCTCGATAAGTGGATGGGGGATCGTAGGTTTGTCCCAGGGATTACTCCCGTGTCACTATTAGACAGAGGCACAGTAAACTAAACCTTAAAAAGGGCACAGTATACTCAAATCAAGGGGTGGCGTAAGCCATACAGAATCGGGCTAGGCTTATAATTGCCCCAGGGCAGATAGCCTAGTATGAACCTATGAACCTATGAACCTATGAACAAAACAGGGAAAAGGGGAATTTTATTTTTATTTTTCACCCGTCCTCCAATTTTGTGTAACCTCAGAATTAATATATTTTGGGACTGGAGTGTGGTGGCAGAGCTCCACTTGGGGATACAGAGGGCTTCTCCCTCAGTGAAAATAATTTTAGGAGTATTTGATGATGCTGTTAGTGTCTTATTTAAATGAGATGTGATTATTTATAGTAAATCAAAACAGTGCAAGGAACTTCTCTGTGTGGAAGATTTTCAATCCATATATATCTAGTTAATCACTGTATATTAATCAGATCAGATAATGGAAGTAGAGGTAGTGAACTTAAACTCGTCCTAAGTCAAAAAATAATAAAAAATATATAATTTGAAATATTATACAGAATTACTAAGTATTCGAAAGTAATCCAAGCATGGTAGGCAGTCTGTTTCCAGTCAAAAAATCCTTTATTAAGTACACAGACAAGCGATCCAAGTAAAACAAAAATAGCAGAGTAATAGTTTCCTCACAAGCTTTCTAACTATATATATATATATATATATATATGGTTCCCTATCAGAAGCCTGAAACACTATAAGCTTGAAAATCAAAATCCTGAAACCAAAAGCCTGAAAACTCAAAATCCTGAAAACCCAAAATCCTGAAACTCAAAATCCTGAAAACACAAAATAGACATACTGACGTCATTGTGGCTTTGCTATTGTTAGCCCTGTGGTGTTAGGTCATGCGTTGGGTTCAGGTAAGTGTGCGGTTGGTTTTATGTTAGGGTTAGGGGCGGTTTAAGTGAGTTAGGGTTAGGGCGCAGGTTAGGCATGTATGCAATAGTGACAAAAATTAGGGTTAGGGGTGGTTTAAGTGAGTTAGGGTTAGGGCGCGGGTCAAGTGAGTGTGCGATAGTGACGGACCTTATGGTTAGGGTTAAGGTCAGTCGGTAGATATTAGTGTCTTTGTATTGGCATATTAGCATTATTTGTGTTTTCAGGATTTTGAGTTTCAGGATTTTGGGTTTTCAGGATTTTGAGTTTTCAGGCTTTTGGTTTCAGGATTTTGATTTTCAAGCTTATAGTGTTTCAGGCTTCTGATAGGGGACTATATATATATATATATATATATACACACAGTTATTTATACATATATACATATATATATATATATATATATATATATATATATATATATATATATATATATATATATATATATATACATAGTTTTATATATATATATATATATATATATATATATATATATATATATATATACTTTTTATCAGGCAAGGGAGTGGTTTATTGTGCTGTAGGTTATGGAAAGTCTAGAAGGACAAAAGCGATCTTTGGTAACAAGAGGTTAGCAATAGGTTTGAGATATAGAATATGATTTTTACAATGGATTTTTTTGCATGCAAAGTGTATATGTATATATTTATATATATTTTTAGATTGCCAAATGGTTTAAGGTTTATATATTTCCAGCCACATAGTATATTGTCCTGGATAAAATCACAGACTTAATAATCTAGTTAAATACGAGGTACACACTTTGTTTTAGTGCACAATAAACCACTCCCTTGCCTAATTAAAAAAAAAAAAATATATATATATATATATATATATATATATATATATATATATATATATATATAGTCAGAAAGCTTGTGAGGAAGTAATTACTATGTTGTTTTTGTTTTACTTGGATTGCTTGCCTTTGTACTTAATAAAGGATTTTTGACTGTAAACAGACTGCCTACCCTGCTTGGATTACTTTCGAATACCAAGTAATTCTGTATAATATTTCAAATTATATATTTTTTATTATTTTTGACTTAGGACAAGTTTAAGTTTGCTGCCTCTACTACCATTATCTGATCTGATTAATATACAGTGATTAATTAGATATATATGGATTAAAAATCTTCCACACAGAGATGTTTCTTACACTGTTTTGTTTTGGACCCACTATACTTGTTTAATGGGTTGTTTGAGACTTCGGGGATACCACGGAGATTACTTGTATTTTATTTATAATACATCCATGCAACAGTTTTATACTACTCTTACACTACTCAGTAAGCTGTTACTAATTTATTCTCTTGGATCAGAGTTATAACTGTGTCTACTATCAATTTCCTTACATGACTTACATGAAGCAAAAAGTGGAAGGTTCAGAAAATCTCTGAAACAGAATGGTCTGCATGCACAAACATGCATCCACAGACACACACACACACACACACACACACACACACACACACACACACACACACACACACACACACACACACACACGCACACGCACATGCACACGCACACACACGCACATGCACACACACACACACACGCACACATTGACTCATACACACCTGGGAGAGAACAAATAGTAAACAGGTGTTTATAAAATGACTTTCAGACAACTTGTGTTGTATCTTTTTTAATGCATAAACTCAGGGATTCTGTTTTATAAGTTACAGTGTGTTTAAAGTTTGGTAGATTATTTTTTTGTACCACAGACATCAACTTATACTTTAATATATGGCACAATTTGCAAATGGAAGAGCCATTGGTTTATCTTATAATTATGTGCCTGTGAAGTGGACACAGTGCTGTTTGAGTTTCAAATCCATGCAATATTGCAAACAAACAGAGCCCTGGTTTTCAGTATGATCACACTAACATTACAGACAAAGGGGATATCCATGTCCTAGAAGGCAAACTGGTGTGAATCAAATACCTGATGGTAGATAAGAGGGGTGTGTGTGTGTGTGTGTGTGTGTGTGTGTGTGTGTGTGTGTGTGTGTGTGTGTGTGTGTGTGTGTCTTGGGAGAGATCAGAATATATTATGTATCCTTTGTGCTCTTTTCTCTCCTAAATTATCTTAATTTTTTTCATAAGTGAGCTAAACCTCTGGTAGCCCAAGGAAGATCACAGTAATTCATTTTTTACTTGTCTTTTAGCTTTTTTATAAATTCTTTAAATTGTACTTAATGAGTACATTTATCTTTTTAATATGTTGTCATAGCAGGGATTACTTTGCTGTTGTCCATTATTTTGTGATGATCGTGATTACTTGTAGTGCGCATGTTACATCATTCATGGTTCACAGAGCTACCCAAGCAAAGCTGAGGAAGGTATTAAAAATTAAAAGGTATGAAGCTTTTAGCAGACATGTACCATCTCTAGTCCCAGGAGAAGAAAAACATTTACACCTCAAAACGTGTAATAATCTATGAATAACAGCTAGAAAGTTCCTCATAAAAATCAGTTTTGTCTACAGAGAGCTGAAAGGTGAGGAAGTAGGAGGTTTGTTAAAAGATTTATGTTGTACAACTTTTATTTTTGAACTATTTGTAAGAATTGAAGTACAACTAGTTAATAGTCTAAGTCTAATAAAAGCTAATGTTGAAGGGCCTTACTTCACCTAAGTAAGTTTTTCAAAATGGAAAAAAAGAAGGCTGCATTTTGTCAAAGTTATAAGAGTAGCATACTAATAAAAGGCAATCTAAGAAAGGGGAGAGGAGCACTGGCAAAATGCAGAACGTGTTTCATTTCTGGAATAAAAACCTTTTTAACCCAAAGAGATTTTAATAGAGCACGTGAAAAAGCAGGTCAGTGTCAGGTGAAGAACTAATGGCTGTGAAGAGTTGGTTGTGTTTTAATGTTTAATTTTTGATGAAACATGTATGTAATAAAGCTATAGCTGCATTCAAACATCTACAAATCATTAAACGGCTTATAAACTATGTTGTTAATTTGTCAGTAGTTTGGCTACTGTTGTAAATGATATCTGACAAGTCATACATGATTGAAATCCTTACTTATCTTGAAGTTTTAAAGGAACAATTGTAAAAAATTTTCCTGGGTTATCCACTGAAGGCACAGTTGTCATAGGCATAGGATGATGTCTGGTGATGTCTCACATGCATGATAAATATGTTCTCAGGTCTTACTTTTACGTACATGATAACTTAGTGAAGCTTATCAGATACATACTGTGTTGTTATAGTATATTGCAACTCTGTACCTTTATCTCTGTATTGACTTGATTGTCTTAGCAATTTTGTACATGACTCAAAGATAGTGATTTAAATGGACAATGCCCCAGGGCAACCAATGAAAACATGTATTTTAAATCTTGGTTCTCTGTTTAGATAACTGGAAAAATGAACTGAGGTAATGGACAATTTTAATCTCTGATGTGAAAATATCAAAATTAAAAAGCCCCAAAGAGCTCAGCAAAACATCTCGGAATGTGTATAAAAGTTAGTGGACTTTTGAGCAGGTCCCAGAACTGTAGCCTGATTTACTGATGACTGGCCAGTAAAACAGAAGCAAATGCCCATAACAACCAAGTGAATGCTGGGAAATAATGTAAATTGTTAGTGGAGTAGTGCAGGATTCAATGGTGCTGTAGATACTTTTGACAGATAATATTGCGAGATGATGGAAAGAATTATGCATGTTTTTGTAGATGATAGAAATGTCAGTAACACTGATTATAAGCCTGGCATTGTGAAAACGGGACAAGTTATTTGGAAAAACAAAAAAATAGTCGGAATTATGTTATTGTATACTGGATACAAAGAACTGGTAGATGAATGCTTTTTAAAATTCAAAAGATAAGGAAGAGACTTAATCAAAGAGTACACAGTGGGAGACAGGAAAAGACAATAAGGAAGGAGACAGCTAGAATATAAGTAATGGTTAAAAAGAGATGCTATTAGAAAAAAGAAGGAAACTGTTGTCCATCTCTACATACAGAAGGTGGGACCCAACAAGGAATACTACAGTCATTTCTATAGACAGCATCTCAACAAATTCATATGCAGTGCAAAAGATGGGCACACTGAGAAACAGCAACATAATTTTCAGCAGTTCAATAGCATAAAATAAACACAGTGCTGGAAAGTGTTATGTTAAATCATATGAAACAATAAGTGTGCAGAAATGAAAAAAATGTATAATAACAAAACATACAATTGCATAGGTTAGGATGTTGATCTAAAATTATGGGTGAATCTTTATCTCAGGAAAAAGTTTTATCAATATGTGTTTGTTGAAGTTCACTGTTTGTGAAAGAAAGCACTTATTTGTTTTTTATTAAAATATTTTTGTGAGACAATGGGCCGGATTCACGATGGCTTGCACAGAGTCTAAGAGTAGAGTAAGACTCCATGCAACCATCATGTCCGACGAGCGATCCAGGAACAGCCTGTAGGGGCGTGTAAGAGAGCTCCTAAAATGGCTCTTACATGGACAGGGCTGGGACATGCAAATCACCTCAATTGCAGGTGAAAGGCATGCAAATATGGCAGATTTGCGATTCAGGAAATCCAAACCTGTCCGAGTAAGAGCAGCGTTATTTGTAGAAATGTACTCAGTTAACAACTGAGTACCATTCTGCAAATAGCAAAATGGAGCCGTGACAGCTCCAAATAAAGGTTGCATCCAGTGCAGGAAGCATGCCAATGGCCAAATATATGGCCATTGGAAATGTTCCCTGATGCAAAATTAAAATAAAAATATTTTTTTTTACACCGATTTCCGATGTTTAAGTGTAGAGCAGCGCCACGCAAACAGGCTGCGCTCTAAAACACAGAATACTAAAAATTATAACCCACAAATGTGGATTTTATTGAAATTGTTAATGTACAATGCAGGGGAATGGCAGGCTGAAGACAACATGGCCTCCGAGTAGAGGTTGCTAAGGGGGGAAGCTCAGTCTAATACATGTAACCAAGCATTAGTAGGCAATCCTAAGTAAATGAGTGTTAGAATAGTGAATCGCTAGTTTACATAGCAAATGAGCACAGTCAGTGGAGTGTAGGAGTAGGATATGGGGAGTAACAGAGTAGAAGATAGGTGACATAGGTATGTTTGAAAGAAGTGAAGCTCACTGGAGCAGAGTGGCATATGTCCGCTGTCCATTAGACATCATGGAAAGAGGTGTGTCAACAGGTAGGCTAGGGAAAGCCAAGAAATGGAAGGTGTATACCGTGGATAACACCAAAGTTTCTTGCTGAGACTGCATGCGCATGTGTGCGCGCGTGTAAACCCGAGTAAGACAGAGTGCGCATGTGTAAGCGTGAGTGCGCACGTTTAAGCCGGAGTAAGCATGTATAAGGCTGTTTAAAGAGTTGTAAGCGTGTTTGCGCTGGTGTACGTGCGTGTTAACCTGAATAAGCAAGTTTTAGTCCATGTAAGCATGTGTGCACACATGTTAGCTGCTGTGCGCGTGTTTGGGCTTGCGTGCGCGGCACTCCCCCCTGAGGAAACAGAAAGGAAAAAGAAAGCACAAGTAGTAGGAAGCTACCAGGGAGTACTAGCAGAGCTAGCAGGTGCAAACAATCAGAATCAGGCAATTACACAGGCAGTACACTAGCCTAGCCCAGCCTAGCACTTAAAACTCTGCCAACAACAGTCCATTATGTTTCTCACAACAGACACTGCAGTAACCTAATAGAAGTGAAAACTGAAAAAGCTTTACTGAGACAAAGAAATGTTAGGGGCTGCCATTGCTGTTATAAGGCGACATATGCAACATGCTGAGGGTGGTGACAATGGGAATGCTGCTGGACAACCCACAGTGAGGAGACGGAGAAGAGTGTACAGGCCCAGGGTAACCTACCAGGGGCTACATGAGCTGGAGATATTGGAGCGCTACAGAGTGGACAGAGACCTCCTGCAGCAAATTGTTGAGCTGTGCAGACCATGCCTCACACACAGAACCAACAGAGGGGAACCGATCCCAGTGGAAACCAAGGTATGTGTTGGCCTAAGAATATTAGCAACAGGTACCTTCCAGAGACCAACTGGTGATATGATGGGGATATCACAGGCATCAGCATCCAGGGTACTACACCAGTTCCTGGATGCCATGTCAGCACATGTCGGTGATCATGTATATTTCCCCAATTCCCGTGAGGTATTGGCCAGCAATATGCATCTCTTCCAGCAAATAGTTCCGCTATTACCACCATGTAGTATATGCAAACAAAATCGCACATATGCATCAAAGCACCAGCCGGCGAGCAGGGTAGGGTCTATGACAACCACAAGGGCTTCCCCTCCATCAACTGCCAGGTCGTGTGTGATGCCCAGGGCATAATACTGAATGTGTGTGCAGGCTGCCCTGGAAGCTACCATGATTCCCATAACTGGCATCTGACACAGCTGTACCAGACATTTGCCAATGGGGACATCCCACATGGTTACCTAGTGGGGGATGCTGGCTATGCACTGGAGCCGTGGCTGATGACACCCATCAGAAATGCACACACACCTGAACAGGAACGCCATAATGAGGCACACGCACAAACACGTAATGTAATAGAGCGTGTGTTTGGGCTGCTCAAGTCATGGTTCCGGTGCCTGGACACATCTGGTGGAGCCTTGCCGTACTCGCCAACTACATGTATCCAAATTGTCATGGTATGTGCTATGCTACATAATATGATCCTACGAAAACAGCAACAGCAGGACCAGCATAGGCCTGGGCCAAACAGCCCCCCACCATTGCCAAGGCCATCACAGGGAGAGCGTGACTCAGAGGAGGAACAACCTGAGCCTGCCCCAGTAAGCAGAAGGAGGCGTGCCAGTATGCTTTGGCCTTGGCAAAGAGGCAACACATAGCACATACACTGGCTCAGTATGAACTCTGGAAATTATACCCCTCTCCGACTCGCACATAAAGTAAAAGGGATGCCTAAGTTGACACTACCTGCTTCCAAACATGTGCAGGGGGTGTAGTATGTGTATCCGACACAGGCAGCCCTGCAGCACCACCTAAGGCATGAATGTTAAGCAATATAAAGCAGTGCTAAACAGCAATTACCACCATGTAGTATATGCAAACAAAATCGCACACACCAACTAGCACAACTGTGGTCAATATTCAGTAATATTGGGCAATGTCCAGCAATGTTGGTGAATATTGAGCAATGTCGGACAAGCCTGGTCTAAGTAGGGCATAGCTGAACAAAAGCCAACATGCTCATATTTGCTTAACAGGCCCTTAAGTAGTCTGGTCTGCTCAGTATGAAAATATAAAGCAGTGATGGGCCTCGAACCCAGGATACTGTGCACTATAGCCAAAGTACTGAACCACTAAACCATGACAGTATTGCAGTGGTCCACTTGTATGACGGAATGTTGATAAGTCTATGCAAAGTATTCCATGGAAACACTGCAGGCACAGCATAATCCTTGTTGAGTTATGACACAAAGGTAAGTCCTGCAGTGAGAACAGAACCTTACTTCCAACACACAGTATAAATGTTAATATTGGTCATGTTCGCACACATCAGCAAATGTAGTGGACCTCAGATAGCAACATACTGAAGGTTCACACTGGGCATGCTCACACACTTGAATAAATGAGACAAATGTCAGGCAACAAAACATGTAATGTCAGAACTGGGCATGCTCACACATGTAGGCTATGTCTGAGTACAGCAGTGGGCCACGCATATCTGGCAGTTGCATGTGTTAACCCAGGAACCTGTCACTATACAGCAATCTGCCCTGTGCACACAGTTATATGACAACAGACACATCTATAATATAGTGGAACCCTGACATAATCAAATATGTTCAGCAGATACTGAAGTTCTTCATGGAAACTGGTAAAGCAAAGATGATAAAGACTTGCAAACAGTATCAGCAATAAACATTGTGCATCATGAACATAAGCATAGGTTTAGAGATCGATACTAGGCTATCTGCCCTAGGGCATGTACAAACCTAGCCAGAGTGTGTTTGGCATTCGCAACCCTGTCACATTGCTACACTGTGTGTGTGAATAGTAGGTCACACAAGATAGCCCATGTACGTTTATGCTAGTGTGCCTCTGTCTAGCAGGGACACAGAGGATATCCCAGGGGTAAATGTACAATCACCCATACAGTTGTCAAGATGTCTCCAGTAGGTGGTCAGTGGGTGGCTCTGCCTATGCGAAACTGGGATTACATTCTGTAGTGAGTGGAGCCTCTGGGATAAGAATCTGTCCCTCCACAATGTCCTATTAACATCTGTGCTGAGGTATACGTCCCTGCAGTGTGTAGCTCCAAGGGAGTTGGATATCCTGAGGTAGAGCATGTCCAGTAATACTGGTTTGGGTATAGCTGTAAACAACAGGCACACATCATATCTGAGTAGGTGGTAAGTGACTGAGTAGAGCTGGAGTTACTACATCTGGACTATGCAGGGCATCTGTGTGAGTCCCTAGATCTGCTTGGTGAGGACCGTCCATGGCCAGTACAGTTGCTGCAGGTGTCAGGTAAGGTACACCCCAAATGTGGCATTGTAACCAAGTATGGATGTGATGAGTATAGGGGCACAATGACCTCACTCGATCTAGATGTGAAACCATATGGGATAAGGTGGCACACATAGCAGGTGTGTCCAACCACTTTGGCAATGTGAATGTTAAAGGCAACAGTACGAACAAGTGATGTCCCCAAACCCCTAACAACTCCTACCATATGTAATGGAGTACTACCTATGTGGTAATGTGTGGGCATGTTGTTACTCCCAAAGGGGATGACTATGCAACTAATGGCATTTAGCTGTAGGCCATGGCTCAGGCACCAGTCATCCATCTCTGTAAGACCCTGATTGAGTATGCATGTGGCAGCTGGAGAGTTGATAATGGCACCCAGTTTGCAGTCAAGTGCAAACATGTTCAGCCATATTCCCCCTGTGATAGCCTGTGCGTAAGACAAATATATACTGAACAAGAGAGATCCCAGGACCAAGCTGTGTGTGATGCCATGTGTAACTGGTGTATAGTCAGACATGGCACCTGCAATCCTGACCATGTGGGTGCTATCCCTGATCTAGGTATCAATCCATTGTGTGAGATATGTGTCCAAATTGACGCTGGTGAGCCTATGCATAATGGGCCAGTGTGTTATTGTGTTGAATGGTTTTGCAAGGTTCAGGTAGGCTGTGTGGATAGTCGTCCCTATGTCAATGGACCTGTTAGCCATTTAAAGAATACCTACAGGTTCAAGAGGCAAGATCTGCCCACAACAATGCTGAAATGAGTAGGACACAGTGTCTGTAGGCTCCTGATGTCTATGTGTAGGAGTCCTATGACAATATGCTCCATAGCTTTGCAGAACAGGCCACATAGGCTTATAGGGCAATACTGTCTGTGGTCCATTGGGGCACCAACTCTGTGGAGCAGGACCACTGACGCAGTACGCCATTCCTTGGGTACATATCCTGTGGTAACTCCGATATTGAACAGTGATATAATGTGAGGGTTGAGTTTGTCATGATGCTCGTGTATGATGCAGGCTGGGACACCATCTGGTCACATTGATACTGTGATGTACGCTGTGGGGAGGGCAGCACTCACCTGTTACTGTGTGATGTCAGGGAGGTTATACTCTGTTGGGATGGATAGTTGCTCCTTAGGGGGGATGGGTGGGAGACATCTGCACTGAACCTGTTTGCCAGGATGTAGGCAATGCCAGTGGGTTCAGGGTAGGTTTAGTCAGTATGCAGTAACTCACAGCACATCAGTAAGTGTACACCCAGGTTCCTGCCATAACTGAAGAAGGCCGTGTGATGGTCCTACGTGTCAGGTGCAATTGTCTGGTAGAAGCGGCCCTTAGAAAAGTCCATGAGTGATTGTAGCTGTCTGCTAGTACAGATCACAGATGCCTTCCCTGTCTGGGATTGTGCTCTATCATGTAGTAGCGTCCTCTTGACATTGTACAGCTCATTAATGGCTGGGGTCTACCAGACAGGTCCCCTGCCATTGTAGTAATGGGTCTTGTTGTTATATGGGAGAGCACAATCCATGCAGTCCACTAGGTGTCCATAGAATGTGTATGTAAAGGATGCAGCAGTGTGAGCCGTATATGCCACTGTCTCAGGATCTCTGAAGGATACCACCTTGCTTCAGTGAAGTGAGATGTTGGCTCATGAGAAGTTCACCAAGATTACCCAGGATGGGTGTGCGGAGGGTATATGTATGTCCTGTGAGATACATGTATGTTCTGACCTTACCAATGAGGGGTATATCACTGGTGTGGAACATAGAGTCCCCATGTTGGTGATGAGCAGGTCCAATATGTATTCCCCCTTGTGGCTGTGCGGACTGGTTGTGCCAAAGCATATGAGTCCTCAAATTGTAGTGACTGTTGTGTGAGGTTGTCAGGGCTTGAGTAGCATCCCCAGTCAATATGTGTGTATATGAAGTCACACAATATAATGGTGTCTGTGGAGACCCGCATATTCTCCATAGTTCCCACAAAAGCCGAGTGTGGTTCCTGAGTTTGGGAGTGTGTTCTGTAGTAGGCAACAAACTGAAAGGCAGTATTGCACAATGGTAGTTGTCTATGTATGGTCTGTGATGCTTTGTGCAGTGCTACTAACCTGGAGGTGTGTGTATCTGTGATCTGTATGGATACTCCCCCTAGTTGTGTTGTCTGTTCCAAGTCTTGTTGTCAGACAGCATGGTATGAAACATAACCTGGTAGTGCTGGTGTGCATAAGCGAGCCTGAACCAGGTGTCAGTCAGTGGACAGATATTGCTCTCCTCCATACTGAGGAGAGTCCTGAGTGGCCACAATATGAGGTTATTAACACAACTGTTGTTGAGCAGCATTAACCTTAGTTTCATTTAACCTGCAATGTCTATGGAGGTGGGTTTGTCTTCTGAGCCCTGCATAAAAAAGGCACTCTGGTGGTAGCAAGAGCCTTAGCCAGCATATCAAAGTCCAAGGGTGACAGGTGCAAGCTGTCCATAGTGAAGCTATGTGGCATGTTGAGCATGTCACCATACAATGACAGACACTTTATCCCCTATGAATGAAACAAATTTGTTAGCCAACTGTTAAATGTGATATGTGTGTCCGTATACTGTGACATCATAATTGGTGGGTGTAAGATGCTAGACAAGGTCAGGGTCATACTGGCCTGGGCTACATGATCAGAGTGTACCTCCATGTATCATGTCTTGTGGTCCAGGGAGTAACGTCTGAGGTGACACACACCAGCATGGACAATGATGGTGCCAGTCTTGTACTTGCTTTGGAGTGACCTGACTACCTGTGTTATGCGGCAGATCCTGGCATCCAACAGACAGCCCAAAGTGACTATTCCCTTGTCAGGGCTGGTGAGTGGTACGTCAGTGTGTCTGAACATAAGTGTCACCTATTACAAGTGTATTAGGTGTGTTGTTTAGCCCGAAGGGCAGTGACTGTGTGGCACAATGACATTGTGAACTTAGTGATATGTGGGTATTGTAGTGGGGTGGCAGGTGTGTGTGTGTGTCTGCTTTGGAGGCCTCTGCTGCTTAGGTAGAGTACATTTACAGCATCCAAGTATGTCAATGTGTGCTAATGTGGTTTGAGTGCTGTTGCTAGAGGATATGTGAGACTGATATGTGGTGTGTGTGTGGTTACCTTCACCACCTGATACACTGTACCAGTCATGGGTCGAGAGACTTCAGCTCCCTGTATGTCTATATAGGTGCATCTCACACATATATCTGAGTTTGTCGGGAGGAGGAGAGGGTTGCCTGTGTACATGAGGCAGATGTGACATTGTGTCAATATCACAATATCCACCAGCTGGACTGAAGAGTAAACACAAAACCGACCCCTGGACATGCCAGGATATAATCATGACATACTCTGTAGCCTGATCACAAAGGATCAGTAGGGTGTTAAGTGTGTAAAAGAGTATAACAGGGATTAGTGCTCATGTTCGTTAGTGTGTTGTAAAGAGGAGCTGAGAAGGAGTCCAGACTGAATCATGGCACCTCCTTCAGCTATGTCATAAATATCAATGTACACACATATATGTCCTGAGTCAGGGCCAACTGTACCTGAGTGTCAATGCCGACATCATGACAGACAGGCCCATATGTACATACCCATCCCCCACTGACAATAGTCCACATCATCATACCAGGAGATATCACATTTAGATTGGATGAGCAGCTACCCCCACTGCCAAAAGCATGGCAGCAGGTGGAATACATTGATTCCCAATATGTGTCATGCACAAACTACAGAACAAACAGATCATGCACCTAAACAGTTAGCTGAGCCGCACCCCCTACACAGGATGTGGAACTGTTGAATGTGTCACAGCTAAATATGGCACTCCCCACAAGTGTTGGTGCACAACACACCATTGGAAGTCAAGTCCAGTACGCCTATGAGGTCTGATCTGCAAGGTCATGGAGTCCATCATGGTTGCAGTCATAAACAGAGCTATTGGAAGCTGACACACACACACAACCCTACCAACTGTGGTATGTTCATGTGCGGATCATGGTTCCCAAACATGCTAGACTGTTTGCAAGGCAGCCACCCAGGACATACATCAATGAACACATCTACACATGTGTCACATAGACTTTGAATAGCCCTTTATCAACATCCCAGACACATTTAGTATCCACAAAACCAAGAAGCTGTGCATAAATATGTGTTGACATATGACGGAATGTCAATGTGTCCACAGATAGATCACACAAGGTAAGGATACTGAGGTCATATTCAAGCTGTTGACACCTGCTGACCCACATGGACCATTCCTGGAATGGCATAAAACAAAGTGTACACACATCACCATGTCCAGTCTGACGATGTCACCATCCTATAAATACAGCAGGAGAAGGGAAACCAGCTAGTAAAGCAAATAGTGTGCCGTGTTAATGCATTTCTTTCTCTCTAGTATCATAACATAGTTAGATAGGGGTTTGAATCCTGCAAACAGTGTGTGTGTGTGGGGCGGTTGTGTGTATGTGTGCAATTGCCTTTGAAAGGAGTGTCCTTTTTGGAGACTGTGAAAACACACTAAAAGAGGTACATTCCTCTTTGGAAAGTCTGATGATATCACCATCCTACAAATACAGCAGGGGAAGGGAAACCAGCCAGTGAAGCAAATATCATGCCATATTAAAGCGTCACTCTCTAGTATCATAACATAGTTACGTAGGGGTTTGAATCCTGCAAACAGTGAGTGTGTGTGTGGGGGGTGTGTGTATGTGTGCAATTGTCTTTGAAAGGAGTGCCCTTTATGGAGACTGGGAAAACACACTAGAAGATGTACATTCCTCTTTGGAAAGACTGATGATGTCACCATCCTAGAAATACAGCAGGAGAAGCGAAAACACCCAGTAAAACAAATAGCATGCCGTGCTAATGCGTTTCTCTATAGTATCATAACATAGGGAGGTAGGGGTTTGAATCTTGCAAATGCTGACTGTGCATGTGGGGGGGGGTGTATGTGTGCAATTGTCTTCAAAAGGAGTGCCCTTTTTGGAGACTGGGAAAACACACTAAAAGAGGTACATTCCTCTTTGGAAAGTCTGATGATGTCACCATCCTACAAAACTGCAGGAGAAGGGAAACCAGCCAGTAAAGCAAATAGCGCGCCATGTTAATGCATCTCTTTTCAGTATCATAACATAGTTAGATAGGGGTTTAAATCCTGCAAAGTGTATGTGTGCAGTTTCCTTTAAGAGGTATTCCTTTTTGGAGACTGGGAAAACCCAGTAAAGGAGGTACATTCCAATTTGGAAAGTCTGATGATGTCACCATCCTACAAATATAGCAGGAGAAAGTAAATCAGCCAGTAAAACAAATAGCGTGCCATGTTAATGCATCACTCTCTAGTATCATAACATTGTTAGGTAGGGGTTTGAATCCTGCAAAGGCTGACTGTGTGTGCGTGTCACTGTTGGTCAACATGGTGTGGGTTTTGCTTTTACTATGGTATGACATAGTATGATGACAACAGTAAGTACATTGCAGACATCAGGTATCTGCATGGCAAATATATATGTGTACATGTCCCGTCAATCAGTACATAGGTGTGAAGCCTGCATACTACATGAATACATTTGTCTCCATTGACAGGTTGTGCCGCTGCTACTCAGATCGTAGGTCACATATGTATGTATGTGACATGGCCATCCACTGTCGTGTTCTGTGACCAAGATCATCTGTGGCACACACACCCATGACAGTTACTTAAGAGTAGTGTGAGTGAGGGTATATGGCTGGGGTATATGTCAGACATGGTCATACACAACAAAGTCTGCCAAGAATGGATAGTCTTTATAGGTGTATGACTGCCTTGTGGATATGCATTCAGGCCTCTAATGTCTGTGATACACCTTGGGACTCCACAATACCTATGGATATGTGGATACGAAGGGACACATGACATAACATGGGTCTGTATGTACACAATGGTACCCGACATACATGTTGAGGGCTACCACCAGTGTTGTACTGACGAGGTATTATGTATAGTACATGACGATGACTATGCCATAGTCTGCTTACTGCTATACAGCATGTATCACACAACAGGTATCTGTCTATATGATACCCTTGTGTAGGATATACGTCCCATCCAGGGAATGCATTGTAGGCCATTCCATGCATTCCCAGATTTGGATGGACACATCCTTAGTGTGTCTGCATGTACCTAAGGGGGCTATATGACACACAGGTGTGGTAACAGTAATGGGTGGCGGACATCACCACTGGTTAATGTTATAGTGTAGCACCGGAAGGATCCAATTGATACTGGGTTCCCTACTACTGTGTGTCATTTGTCAGGACATCATCCAATGATTGCTTATAGTCATGCTGTTGAGGTTGTGTATACTACCAGACTGCAAATCATTGACTGATATTAACAGTATCACCCGCAGCATAGTGTCAACCCATGTCATACACATGTCTACCCATGTTAGTACATAACTGTAGTAGAATGCATACTGGCCATTGAAAGATGCAATGGGATGTTAATAATGTGTACGACAGGGTATGCCACATGTCCCATGTGTCCACTATGCACGTACATCCAGACAGTGTGCACCCACCATGTTCACAGATGTACACATGGCAATCTGTACGGCACACATCACACACGTACTGTCCACTCACTAACACATGCTGGCAACACATCACACATCAGCCAAGTGGCACATGGGTGGATAATACATACTCAGACCTAACAGTGGAGTAAACAATGCTACATGGACAAATAGAGCTTTGATGCATAATGTCTGCTCAGATATACCTACAAGGATGTAGTTAGACTTCCTTGTTGACAACTCGCTATTATTGCTACACTGCTATAGTATCACCCTGTGCATCAGCACCATGTTAGCCTGTCCCTCCGTCAATAATGCAGATGACAGGAGGGGTTTCTGTGATGAGTCATAAGCCTGGAAGACAAGTAAATGATATGTGTGAGCAAGTCATGTGGCACACTTAACATTATACAGTACAGATATCAGTTAACTGCCATATATAGCATCTGTTCGTCTGTCAGAGGATACACACATTCAATACCACATATCAGTGCTCAGCCCACAACTGGCTGACAGTGCCTGCCACACTCCATATGACACACCGGTATACACCAGTACTCGGCTCACTGTTTGGGATCCAATGCACAGCCTTGCCAGGTGGGTACATATCAAGCTGATGCATGCAGATATATGTCATCCATTGCAATGAATGTGAAGTACAGTTACAGTATAACCAGTAACCCACCCTAGTCGTTGATGCCATACCCCTACCTAACATATGTGCACAGTTGTTAATATAGCTGGCATACTGCTGTAACAGAGTATACATGTTGCTAGGTACACACACAAACCCTGCATCACACATGTGATTGCAGACATGGTACAGGCATCATTACACACACATCAGACATTCATACCATACACAAATGTATGCTAACACAGATGAGGATTTGCTATATACCTTACAGTACTGTGTGCCCTACTTACAGAAACCTATGCCTGAGGAATGTAATCTGTGCAGACTGCAGGAAACACACAAGACAGTGTTACCAGGGAATGTGAACATACACCATACTGTGCTGTTTAGGCCTACAGATTCAGGTGGTACAACAGTTCTAATGTCGGATGGAGTCACCAGCAGTACCACTTACTGAGCATACATGTATTGCGTCAGCCTATGATGGGACACCACAGTCGTACACAAGGACCTACGTCACAACATATACCATCCTACTATGTCTGCATCCCAATAACTGACACATCTTTCTCTGGCCTCACATGTAGGACACAAACGACCATGACGGAAACAACCTCACTCCTAGCTATCACACCATCACAGACCTTGCACACATTCACTGTCACACTCATTCCACCTCACATAGCTGGTATTGCACTGTGTACATGTCTGTGTGCATTGTGTCATAAGTAGGTAATGCGCTATTGTCCCTGGGGCCTACAGCAGCCTAGCCATATGCTACCTTGGCCTGTGACATACGTAATTAGATTTCACTTCCTCCTGTCAACTGGATACACAGAGGTGATTCACAGGGCTTGTTACCTATCCACCAGGCAATCATCAGGGGTATGTCTGACATCTGCTACTGAGGAGCTTTGTTTGTTCATGCTGGATGGTTTACTCCAGAGTATGGCATATTTGCCAATAGGAGCCTATCCCTCCAGCATGTGCTGTTTAGTGATGTTGTGGGGACTAGGGACCTAGGCCGTGTAGCCCGGTGGGATTGTGAGGTACTGACATGGTGGTTGTCTGACTGCTATGGGTGTGGCATGCCTCTATATGTTTGGCAGAGGTTACCTCTGGGTGGCCGGTATACAACACACTGTAGCTGTGGTTATGTAAGTCAGTCTGCATAGGGTATGTGTATCAGGGCAGTATTACCCTTTGTGAGGTATGTCTGCGGACTTTCCACTTTCTGTAGTTGTCATGTGAGGTACATACCACATGGGGCATTGTGATGAGTACAGGGGAACACTGACCTATATTTCCGTACATGACACATCGTTTGTGATTACACATACCAAGTAGACAGATTACAAGACTAGTGTGGCACTGTGAATATCAAAGGGGAGGCTACTGTCCACCTGTGTCCCATGTTCCCTTCTGACACCTTCAGTGTTAGTCAGGCAACCACCTATCTGGTAGTTAGTGGGTAAAGTGTTTTCGAATGGGGTATGGCACTGCAGTATCAACACTGGTGTTCAGTCCATGCCTTGGTCACCAGGCACGTGCTGCAATACTTCTGACCCTGTGTCTCCCTCTCTCACTATATGTATATATATATATATATATATATATATATATATATATATATATATATATATATATATATACACATATACATTTACATATCACTCTATCTATATACACACACACACACACATATATATATATATATATATATACCTGTATATCTCTATAGATATATATGTTTATATACACATACATATGTATATATATATATATATATATATATATATATATATATATTTATATATACACACACACATACTTGTAAATAGCCACTGCTGTACATATACATGCAATTATGGAACAGTTGTGAGACATATGATTATATAATAATATTGCACAGTGTTGTGCAGAATGCATTTCGCTGTCCTCAGGCCATATAGCCATAGCAGACCTCACTGGCTGTAACTCAGTCCCACAGCATTTAACCACCGCATATGAGGAATCAGGTTCATACTAGGCTAACTGCCCTTGCAAGTCATTGGAAGCCTAGCCAATTATCCCTTGTGAGGCTCAAACCCTGCATCTTGTCTTTGCAAGGCAAACACCTTAACCACTAGGTCACCCTTCCAACCATGACATATACCTGCACTGCTTGCTGTTTTCAATGCCACACACTACAACCGATATAGATATGTGCACATAGTAACCTTCAAATACATATATATGTCCAGCCTTCACTAACAGTTGCAGTATGTCCCTTGCCCTATGCACATCTGCATATACATATAGATATGGACTGCTACCACATAAGGAGTGTTCACAGAATGTAGAGTACCCTTCAGACACATCATTTGGATGCCAGCAAATACATCTGTGTTACATACCTTACCTTTGTATTTCTCACCTCAGTCTGTTGTACCTGTTGATGTTTTTTTATTTTTATTTGTTTAGGTTGGTGTCCTCCACTGCCTCTGTTTGTTTTATTTTTTGTTTTGGTTGGCCGGTGTCTCCAACCGCCTCTGTTTTTTTTTTTTTTTGGTTTGGTCTCTCCAACTGTTTGTCTGTCTGTCTGTCTCTCTCGCTCACTCTCTTTCTCTCCAATTGCTGCAATGATATTATTGCATGTGTGGACAGCAAGTACAGGCTGCTTTTTTAGGTATCTGCAGATGTGCATGTGATGGCCTCTGCACCAATTGGTGCCCACCATTTAGTAATTGCATGCAGCCTGCTGTGTGGTAATTGCAGTAATCACTGTGATTTCAGGACACTGCTATAAAATGATAGGTTAGGTAGGCATCGGCCTTTCAGTTTTGCAAGGTGGGGACCATGCTTGTTTGCTGTGGACACTGTTGTGTCAGTCAGAAGGTTGGTATATGTCTCATATCTGAAGCTGGGTTGTAGCCAGTGAAATGCATGTTGTACTAAAACCTGACTGTTGCTTCTTCAAGTACACTCTTCTCAGTGTGTAAGTTTACTCACACCTCCTAATGCTAACACTGGATACATGGGAGTATGTACTTTCTTTTGGAATTAGGGAATTAACTGACATACAACAGTAGTTATTGCAATGTATTCCTATGGCTTTCCTATTTTCCATTTACATCCAGTCCTTGTAATGCATGTTATATTTCTTTATTGCAATGTATTCCTATGGCTTTCCTATTTTCCCTTTACATCCAGTCCTTGTAATGCATGTTATATTTCTTTATTGCAATGTATTCCTATGGCTTTCCTATTTTCCCTTTACATTCAGTCCTTGTAATGCATGTCATATTTCTTTATTGCAATGTATTCCTATGCCTTTCCTATTTTCTCTTTACATGCACTCCTTGTAATGCATGTTATATTTCTTTCAGCACCAAGTTATTGTATATATGCTGTGGCTTAGTGGTAAATCATGCAGACTGGTGAGTCCAAGGTGTGGGGTTTGAGACTGACAAGGGTATTTTATTTTGCTGCTGAGCAATACAACGGCCTTGTCATACAGAGTGACAAAGGCACTTTTAAACAGTTGTAAGTGAGTTGGGGTGGGTTTGCATGACGCTTAGCGATGCTAAGCAATGCTTAGCTTAGCTTATTGTATTTTAGAAATACTAAGCTAAGCTTAGCTTAGCTACTTTATATTATCAATAGTAAGCTAAGCTTGGCATAGTTTATCATATCTTAGCAATGATAAGCTAGGCGCACACATGCGCACACTGGTGCAATCCCGCTTACTACTGTTTACAAGTGCTCACTCCCGCTAACCCCCACGCTCATGTCTTTGACAGAAAAGTAAATGGGGAGATAGGAATGTGGTGATAAAGGGTGCTCAAAGAGGGTAAGACAGTAGGGAAACTAGCTTGGGATGTACACGATGGGTGTGGAGAAGGTCCATAGCTGCCCATTTCTTTACCAGCAACAGCTGTGGATATGCAATACATTAGGTGGGATATTTGAAACCTTCCACCCCTGAGAGAGTGGTGAGGACATCTAAGTATGTTGTACTACCAATTATGAATATCAGGCACATGCACTGTTTGTGAACAGCTATACTGTCATTAGTACGTTACTCACATCTGAACAGTTTGTGGTTTGTGTTGGCATTAGCACAGTCTGCTCAGGATGACTGGACATATTTCTGTACTGTGTATGCCTACCTACACCCTTGGTTGTGCCTGACTACATGGGTATATAGTACATTTGGGTAGGGGTGCAGAACTGCAGTGTGCATTATTTATTATCGTGTGATGTTTATCTTGCTGAACATGCAGAGTTGCTGTGTACCTGTAAGTCTATGAAAGCTTGTAGTCTGTCTGAGTAGCTCCCACCTGTGGACATATCCAGATGGTAGACAGAGGTCAGCCTAGTATTCTTTGACTGTGCACCACAGCAGTCTTTTCAGCACCTGAACAATGGCATTGTCACAGGTGGTTGCTAGCAGTACATGGCTACATCTTTTGCTATTTCTGTGTTGTACTACATAAGGGCATGCTTGTGGAATTCATTCTACAGCTATTTGCAGAGTGTGTAACAGCAGACAAGCTGATATGCCTGTGTGTTTCTGACTCTTCCAGGCCTCAGATACTCTCACGTATATATTTGAACAGCCTCAGGGAAAGGTACATATAACTGGGATACACCTGTGATATAGTTCTGACATTTTTCAGTTCAGACTTTGGGTGATTCAGAGCATTTCCATTACTACACCTTTTCTGACGTGCAAGCAGTGTCTACTCTCACTTATTGACATTTGTTATGAAGTGAGATTCAACACCTTTCTGCCTACTGTTAGTACATTTCACAGGGAGTCAGAGGGGCACAGGTAATGTTTGTTTACTAATCAGGGTCATCACTGTAGAGCAGTCACTGTTGGGAGGTCTAGCCTGTGACCTATGCTAATATGCCAGTGTGTATCCTGCTCTGATACTGTGTGGGGTTTGTAAGCTGCTACTGTAACCTTATTCCCTACTAGCATGGCTGATTCTCTTTTCACAGTCATGTCATGCAATTCAACAACACCTGCTGGTTAAGGCCCACAGAACAAGATTTGTGTTATGCCATTCCTATTTTCCCTTTACATTCACTCATGGTAATGCATGTTAAATTGCTTTCAGCACTAAGTTACTGTATATCTGCTGTGGTTTAGTGGTACTTCATGCAAACTGATGAGTCCAAGGTCCTGGGTTCAAGACTGTCAAGGGTATTTTTATTTTGCTGCTGAGCAATATAAGGGCCCTGTCATACAGAGTGACTAAGGCACTTTTAAGCAGTTGTAAGCAGGTTTGTGCGGGTTTGCATGATGCTTAGCAATGCTTAGCTAAGCGCACACAAGCTCACACTCGCGCACCCCCGCTAACTACTGCTTAAAAGTGCTTACCCTCACTAACCCCCACGCTAATTTCTTTTAAAGAAAAGAAAATGGGGTGATAGGAAAGTGGTGAAAAAGGGGGCACAGAGAGGGAAAGACAGTAGGAAAACAAGCTCGGGATGTGCAGGAAGGGTGTAGGGAAGGCCCATAGCTGCCCATTTCTTTAACAGCAACAGCTGTGCATATGTTGAAAATTTGGAGTGAGTTTTGAGACCTTCCACCCCTGAGAGAGGGGTGAGGACAACATAGTTTGTTGCACTGCCAATTAGAATTATCGGTGTATATGTCCTATGGACATGTGTGCAAAATGGGAAGCTATGTATGGGGAGTAATTTTTTTTCGGGTACAGATTGCCCTGTTTTTTTTTTTTTTTTTTTCAGGTGAGAGTGGTAAGTGAGGTAGGGGAAGTAGGTATATTTGGGGAGGTAGGTTGGGGGGGTAAACAGACAAGACAAACAAGACGCATACAGGGGCAGAATCTGACACATGGGGTGGGTGAACACAATTGACGGGGAAGGTTGTTTGGAAATCGCAAGCCCATGAGCCCACAGATGGTAACAGTGAAACTGAGATACCCACCCATTGGCAGTCATCACTGCACCTTCACAGCCCCGGGGGTGGCTATGCTGGGGGCTGAGTAAGACAGGCAGGCTCACCCGTGAGAAGCGCCACTCTCACCTCAAGCTGGCGTAGGGGATCAGTGACTGAACGCTGGATCTCCCTACGCACCACAACCCAGACCCTTCGAAGGGTGATGGGTGGCCCTTCTCTGCCCATGCTTGCACGAGGGGATGAGCCCCATCCCCTGCAGCGCTTCCACCCGAAGGTGGCACAGGACCAACGGAGGAGTGGGGGTCCAGGCTGGGCACCAGAGCCACTGGTGCCAGGTGCACTCGCCAACTGAGGAGGGACAGGTTAGTCCGCTGGGACCGACCTTCCCATACGTTCTGTGATTAGGTGTGTTTCATTACAACATAAACAACAGCATTCCAGATTAATTGTAACAGCATGGAGTAATATTCCCATTAACCCAACACACCATAGTTCCAACAGTTGAACAGCAAACATAACACATGCATATATTGAACAACAGTGGTTATTCCAAATGCATGCAGGGATGATTGGTAGCAACAGGCCACCATGAACATGGTGTTTGAACAGGGTACATGCATCAACATTAGTGCAAGTATTTATAGAACAATTGCACATATATCCCAACAAATATTTAAGATTACACATACCCATTGAGGTGTGGAATTGCATGTTTTATGCACAAACAGTAGGGTGGAGAAAAAACCTCCGTTAACATCTTATAAACAGTTTTACTCTACACTACATTCCTAGTGACTGCAGGTGTATATTCCCTACATGTATTATTACACTTGCCACCATGCACTAGGTTGTGTAGTGGGTTTGGCTAGTTCAATCTATACTTGACCTATATCTCGCATACTAACTGTCCAGGATGCAGATGTTACTGCTACATATTTCATGGTTGCATTTATATTTCTTTATCTACATATCTGGATGTTTTCACATGACATTTTCACTTTAAATTGTACAGAACCCTGCATTTATTGAAGCACACTTACATTTCTGGGGAACATATTAACATGCTACTCGTGTGCCAGATTTACTTATGCATGCCAGCCAGTAACTGACTGTTGAGGACTGTATATTTACTTCACAGCTACTAGCACTTCCATCACCCACTTTAGATGGGACTGCAGAACTCTGGGTTGCCAGCACTTTCTAACACCTTACTATTTGCATAATGCAAGGGTAAAACAACATTTCATACTAAGTGAAACAGACACACTCTGGGTTTTAGACCTTTATCAATGACATTACACACTTTTCCACAGGTTCACTCCTTTATTTTTTTTAACGGTATATATGGCAGACATGTTCACGACATATTATACCTTTATTAATAGGTTAGCACACTCTTTTTTCAGGCTCACTCACATATTCTTTTATATGACAGTGCCTGCAGAGATATTATTCCAGACATTTGTTACCTTTCTTAATGGGTTACTACACTCTTTTTCTGCCTCTCTAACGTTTTTATCTGACAGTACATGCAGAGGACTTATTCAGTCCATTTTATGGCTGTATTATTGGACTACAACACTTTCTTTCATGTTCTCGCCCATATTTTATATAACAATACATGCAGAATAATCACTAACCTGCCTGGCGGCACAGCCTTAGCAGCCTATCTTCATAGGCTTGCTGATTCGTAACGCGGTCACCTGCAGCTGTAAAGTAAATGAAGGGATATTGAGACATTCCTATCAGTTATACATACTCCATTTTAAATCCTTACATACTACATTCCATGGCTACATACTCAGTTGTGGGGCATCCCACATCCCACGGGCCTCCTGTATCCACTGGTTCAGGTGGTCCTCCTTTCATCTCTTCAGGTCCGCATGGTGGTGATGGACCTGCTCACCAGTCTGGGGAATGCCTGTGGCACTGGTGAGGTCACGAGCTAACCAGTTCCAAGCCTCTGCCTTGTACTCCGTCTCTTGGAACTGGCCCTGCAGGAGTCTTACCTCTTGACGGTGGACTAGGAGCCAAACCATGTATTTGGACTCCTCGGTGCCCCCATCTCTGCGCTCGCAAGTGCACTCCCTCTCCAACACCAGACATTCTGACCGCAGATGTGAGCTACAATCAGTTATGATGTGTATTCCTGCCTGTGAGGCTTAAATATGCCGCATTTCCCACACTTTTTTGTGATTGGCCATTTTGCAAAATTCTCGGCTGACTGCAGACCTGCTTAGTAATGGTTAGACTACCATTCCTAGGTTTATGTATGTTAATAGTGGCTGTTTCCCCTATGTTGTCATGGCTTAGTGGTTCTGTACTTTGATTATGATACAAAGGGTCCTGGGTTCAAACCTTGTCATTCTTTTATTTTAATATTGTCTAGACAGGCTAGGGGGTGTTACTGCATTTAAGCAACTTAGTTCTATGTTGCTCCCCTGTACCCTACGGTGGCCTGGTTGGCGCGGCGTGCACGTCTGCGCAAACACATTGCGCTGGGTAAAGTGTTTTTAAATGTTGGGCAACTCTATTGTGCTGGGTAAAATGTTATTACACTATGGTCAACTCTGTTTAGCTGGGTGAAGCACTATTAAACTATGGGCAACTCTGTTTAGCTGCATAAAGCGCTATTAAACTGTGGGCACCTCTGTTTAGATGGGTATAGCGCTATTAAACTATGGGCACCAGTGTTTAGCTGTGTAAAACATTGCTTAACAGCTGGCTATTATATATCTGGGTCTTTTAAAAATATATATTTTGTTCGCTGATACATTGGCCATGTCACTGCTTTTAATGAAATTTTAATCATATTTGCCTGGTATTATTTCAAATACTGATTTAAAACATAAATAAGAAGGGGAGTAGTGGAACTTGAACCATGAATGCCTTCTCTTTGTACATACGCTCTACCATTATGCTATTGCTATTTGGATTAATTTGCATAAGTAGTTTTTATATGCTCTTCAATGTCACAATTGCTAACTGTGGTTAAGCAATGGGCACACCCGTGCAAACAAGTGCAAATACGGGCAGCTATATCATGGATTTAAAAAAATATATATTTTTTTCCTTTTTATAACTCTGATGGGGGTTTACAGTATCAGGGAGTGAGGTGTTGGGTGCAAGTACATTTGAGCGGACTCGCTCTTGTCTGTTGACATTATGCTTTTTAAAACCTTGCAGGGGCGTGGACTTTTAGACTGCTCGGCAGTTGGACATGCCCCCTGCTTGCCTACTCAGTCCGTGTAAGAGTTACGGCCGAGTCAGCGTGCCCTCATGAATATTCATGGCACGCTGACGTCATACCTTTCAACTGCAGCCTCCGAGTAAGACATATTAAGTCTTACATGGAGGTTTTGTGAATCTGGCTCAATGTATATGCAGTAATTTTGGTGCCATCACTTTCTGAGCCTGTACAATCCAATGTTTTTGATAGTGTATATCATTGTGGAAGCTGAGTAAATTTGCTCTAGGTGAAATATGAATGAGACAGGGCCACCCAGAAGTCAGAACACCATTCACTGAGTGTCACACACTAGAGACAGTAGCACTGTAGACATGCAATGAAGCCTTGCCCCATACTAACAATCATTAACTGAGCATCCAGTGTGGGAGGTATGCAGTGGATATTGGCACATAGTATATGTTTGGGACCACACTTATGGAATGCTGGGGAAACTATAATGATACTACCATGTCATGTTATTCACTGCAGCACCTGCAACATACCAAATGACAATGGTGCTGTGCGACTGATGTGTGGATGAATAGTGGCATCTTCACACCAGGAGGGAATATGTTTGGCTATATGAGCTGAGCATTGTAATTAATGAGATGAAACTCCTGGTCTGTTTGTAATACAAAGAGAATGAGGGTGACTAACTTCTGATATTTCATGGGTCATCTACATCTTCCTTTAATAACAGGCCAGACAGTGAGTACAGAGTATCATAGTATGGGGGATGGGGGTGAGGAATCATAGTGTGATACATTAGACAAAAGCACTGTCAGCACTAGTAAATGCGTCATGAGTACTGCCCATCTCCTTTAAGACTGAGTGCTACTGATGCTTTATCCAAGCTACCTCTAGCATAGTGTGGGATGCAGTCCCGGCATATCACCCATAGTAATGCTGCAGTGCAATGCCCATCCCAACCCACTGACATCTGCCACACATCCCACTACATATGGCCTGTGTTACATTTGTTCCACATACCTTCAGTATGCCTATTCATACTGTGCTTACCACCTTCTGTTGTTCACTGAAGTGTGCAACCATGAATTTCCTGTTACACATACTCCTATCAGCTGATGGGTTCCTGCCACTTAGCATGCCCCCCCATATGACTAAGCATCTCTGCCTAAACATGTATCTTTTTTCACCTCAAAGGCACCCCATGCAACTTTGTTCAGTGAGTTTATAGGTTCATAGGTTTGTACTGGGCATTTAGTCTATACTGCATTACTGGCATAGCCATGGCCCACTGGGAACTTATTCCCCATCCTGGGCTCCCTCACCACTGTGTCCTGGTTCTGATGGTAAAGCCAGTGCAGGGCAGGGACATGACTCAATGAGCCACTGGAGAAGG
The DNA here is from genome assembly GCF_019279795.1 of Protopterus annectens. Lineage (NCBI taxonomy): Eukaryota > Metazoa > Chordata > Ceratodontiformes > Protopteridae > Protopterus > Protopterus annectens. The sequence goes on from NC_056729.1 coordinate 1,116,626,001, forward strand.
TTCGCTAAATAATCATTTCAAGACATCCACCTGCCTATCAACTTACTGCAGTTTCCTGCCATTTTTCCAGTTCTTATATGCACTGGATATGGGATAGTATATGTGTGATGCTGTCTGTGAACTGTACATCCGGTAGTCTCGTAAAAAGGATTCCATCCACACTGCCTTTGATCCTCCACAAAAAGATGGGGTTAGTCCCAAAAGAACAAAACACAAATTTTGCAAGGACTTCACCAAACAGTAAAGAAAATGATACTATAGGACCTTAGTATGTATATCCTGGAAAAAAAAAACTGTGAGGATGTAATGGTTTAAGTGACTCAAAGTATTCAAGAGAATAGTACCTTTCAGAGTATGTATGGCAAGAAGGGAAATGGGGCTATTTCAAAAACAGAGTAATTAATGGCATAGGGGTAATATGAAGTGACATTTTTTTGCAGATAACACAGTAGGCACATCTATGCATCTTCCTGAAGAGGTAGTAGGTTTAAAGCCGCTCTGGAATTCAGATGTGCAGAGGACAAACAGCTTAGTTATACATTAAGGTAATAGGATGAATGTGGTGATTTTTTTGGACTGCGAACTGAACCACTAAGTGTAGAAATAAGTATAATTAGTAAGCCAGGAGATTTGTATCTTAATGTTTACCTTCAGTGATTGTCAGATACGTTACTAGGTGACATGTATGTGATGAGATTGTCCCTGGGATTCAGCAAGGGTGCAGGCATGCCAGCTATCCTCTGTTTACTGCATGTGTGCAATGAGCCCCAATGCTCAATATGAATGAAGATATGTGTGAGGACAGCATCTCACTGACTAGTCCATGTACAGCTGCAGCAGGGACTGCAGGAAGAATGGGTAGCAGTACAGTGTAGCCAAAAGGGAATACAAGCACTAGCAGTGCTTGTTAGTTATGCTAATATCCCATTGATGATCTGCACATCCCCATGTGCACAGTAGAAACAAAAAGGAGAAGTTATGTGTCACCTTTAAAGGGCCATGATGCATGTGTGATGATCTACTTTTCTGACCAAAAAAGGTTGGAAATGGTTAGAGAGAAAACTGGTGAAAATGGGGAAGCAAGCAGGGGGTAGAACATAAGGTACAAATTATGGAATATGGAGGACATAGGTGGGGAAAAGAGGGAAACATTTTTTGGGGCAGTCAGGTGCCTATTTTATATGTATGAAGAAAAGGTAAGTTGCGAAGGTAGTAAGAGAAGAAGGAGGAGGTTAAGAGGGTTATGGTGGGTAGCAGGGACACATAAATAAAAATAGAAGATGGAAAAGACTAACAGGGTAGATGCTGATAAAATTAGAGATGGGGAGGACAATGGCAAAGAAGGCATCAGACACACATGGGAAAGACAATGTTGATGGGGAGTATTGGAGAACAAACCAGTTGGGCATAGACCCAAAAGGGTGAGGAATACTGGGATGAGAGATATGGCAGGGTGTGCAGCTGCACTCCCTGCTAGCCATGGCCCACTGGGAACTTATTCCCCATCCTGGGCTCCCTCACCACTGTGTCCTGGTTCTGATGGTAAAGCCATTGCAGGGCAGGGACATGACTCAATGAACCACTGGAGAAGGCTCTCTAAATAATCCTTTCAAGACATCCACCTGCCTATCAACTTACCTTTAATTTCTTTACAAACTGTATAAAATGTGTCTAAATATTAAATGATTGACATATAACTTGTATGGATTCTTTACCAATGTTTTTATGCTATGTCAAATTTGTTATAACTATATAAACTGCAGATGTTTTTGTTTTATTTTCGAAGATTGTAAAATTATTGCTCTTAAAATGTTTTTTAGTAATTTGGAGCTTTTCTCCCCAGGCCCCTGCTGAAAATGGCTTCTACCCAGTCAGACTTTCCGACTAATCAAATGTCAATAAATACATAAATATCAATAAGACTCTCCCCGGGATTCATGAAGCTCGGTGCAAGGCCGGCGTAAGGCCTGCGCCGGCGGTGCATGGAATATCCGGCGCAGTAGCGCCATATACATATTAATGAGAGTGCACCGGAATCACAGACACGTGCGTAGTGTACGTGAGCGAGCCCAGGTAGGATGCGTCTGGAGGCGTGTCTAAGCCGGCATGAGGTGAGCAACCTAATGTGCTGACAGCCACGGTCCGCCCACAATAGTAATGGCAGCAGCCAGGTCCCGTGCAGAATGAAACGCACGTACAGTACGCAACATAGTCCCCGTTCCAAATTAACGGAGAAGCAAATAGAAGCCACGAAGGCATAAGTGTACCCGTCCAAGGAGCAAAGGATACGCATAAGACCGCCTTCGTCCCGCAATGCACTGTCAGTGTTTACACTCAGAGAAGGTGTACAGCCGCATGTCAGCGCGCCGCACCGACATAGGAGCAGCGACTAAGGTCACCACCTGTCCCACTTTGGTTGGGGCAGTCTCTCCATGGACAGTTGTGTCCCGATTAAACGTATTAGAAATGGCTGATGTGCTACGATTGTAGGACACAATGATATCCCGTATGTAATGTAATGGTAGCATGAATTGGTTATTTCTGTAACAGAAATACCGAAATGACACAATAAACAGAATAAGCAAGGAAATTGCCACAATAATAAGCAAATTATTTAGGCAAACAAGTGAATTTCTATGCTATATAGTGACTGTTTGTATGTGTCGGCCTGTAAAGGCAGATGTGAGTCCCGGAAATATCCCAGATCGGAAAATGGAAAAGGTGGAAACCCCAGCAGCGACATGGGCATGGTCACCAGGGTTACCTGCTGTCCCAAAGTGCCATGGACAGTCCCTGATTGGACAGTCGTGTCCCTGCAACAATCGTGAAAATGGAAAATGACCTGCGATCGCCTGCCATAAATTCCGCAATATACATGTAAATAGTAGCATAAAACATATACATTACGGTATGGAACACAGACATGGCATAAGAAAATAAATAAGGAACCCAAACGCTTACAGAATAGGCTCATAGTATGGCAAACAAGTGAAGTTCTGTCTACTGCACTAGCCCTGGGTATGTGTAGTCCTGCAAATTTCGAAGTGTCCACATAACATGCCCCACTATGGGCATTGGAAAAGGTGCCAACCATAATGGTCACAAGCAGTAGTGACAGTACATAGCCGGGTAGCTGTGCCGACATAACAACAGTAAGGAAGCAAGATACCCCAAACACAGGCAAACATGTGCATAGCAACATATCCCAGACCCAGCAACATCTCTGTTGCATACACTGGATGGTGTATGATGAAGTGTAATATCCAGAAGCAGAACCCATGCATTCGGATGTACTACACAATAGCCTCATTGTACATGTCAGTCACACCCATGTATACCCCTGCACCCAAACCTGCTAGCATCCGTGTGCAGCTATACAACCACACACAATGTGCATACCTGAACTGTGGTAAGATGTTTGTGTTAGGCAATGCCACGCTGGCAAATCACGCCCACATGTCAGCAACCCACCGCAGGTACAGATATGTAAATGGCTGCATGTGAATGTGTCAGCAGAATGTGTACATCTGGCATGTAGTATGTACCCGTCCAAACCATCTAGGTTTGCATACGACACGGTGCACATAAGTGTACACATGTGGACAAGTTGGGTCGTTGGACCACCGCATCGACGATTATCTTTGCAGTGAAGTCGATCACATATAGCGGAACAGGTGCCTAAGACACAGGACATCCTAACAGGGTGCTACTGGCAAAGAAGGGGAAACTGGGACATCACATGTGGAGATTAGCGTGGCTGGACGGACAAATACACACGGTCAAGGTAAAGGATGGAACAACATGC
>NC_056729.1:1116673782-1116743782 GCF_019279795.1 Protopterus annectens
CCGGTAGTGCACGTGGAATTCATTCATACCTGAATCGCTAAGCAGCCATATTTGGCGTTATAACGCCGACGCTATGCTGGCGCCTGGCGCAAGGTTCATGAATCCCGGGGTCTGCTCTATTTCCTCCAGCTGCCCCATGGTGATTTGGGTCTATATTACCTTGTCAAAAGGCATTTTCATCAAACACCTTTTCATCTACACATAAACAGCGAACTCCCAAAACTCTGAATGGCCAATTCAGCAAATTTTTCCCAGGGTAAAAAAATCACTTGGTCAAACAAAAACCAAACAAACTGTCAGACCCTATGAAGTGGGGGCCTTCACCCCCTACACCCAATAACTAAATGCACCACTCAGAGATCACACTACAGTGGGGAAAAGGGCAAATTCTCGATGAAGGCCAAGCGTTTTTTCCCCTGGGGAAAAATTTGCTGAAGTGGACGGTTGGAGTTTTGGGAGTTTGCTGTTTATGTATCAACGAAAAGGTGATCAATGAAAATGCCTTTCAACAAGGTAATATAGACCCAGTGATTTTTTTCATCTATTATATTATAGTTTGTTATATTTTAAATTTTGTTTTACCCTAAAGTTTTTTTTTCTTGAGGTTTTAGAAGTTCTTGGCTAGGGTCACTCAGAAAAAGCATTCCTCCTCCATTCACTGATTGAAAAGAGATGACAGCTAGCTAATTAGTTGGAGGAGTTAAGAAATAAGATTTCTTATTTAGCTTTATTCCTATTTAGCTGCAAGTGCTGTGAGAGTACTGCTGGTGTGTGACTGCACTGAATGCTTGCCACACACCCTCCCAGTACCTATTGTGCTTTTAAACTTGATAACTTGTGAGATGCCCATCCCTACTGTAAAATTGACTTTGGATGCTGTTCCCAGTTTCATCTGTTTTCATTTACTCAGTCTACTGGGCACAGAAACATCAAACTGAGAAAACCCTCTCCTTAGACTCTTAAAGCTTGACTTAGCTGAAAGAATAGTAGTTCACTGTCTTTTCACTAGCATGATTATTAGTCTGAATAAAAAGCTGCAAGAGTTATATGAAATATCATCATCTTCTTTCGGCTGTTCCCATTAGGGGTCACCACAGTGGATCATCTGTTTCCATTTCTTCCTGTCATCTGCATCTTTCTCTGTCACACCAACCACCTGCATGTCCTCTCTCACCACATCCATAAACCTTATCTTAGGCCTTCCTCTTTTGCTGTTACCTGGTAGCTTCATCCTTAGCATCTTTTTCCCAATATACTCAGCATCTCTCCTCAGCACATGTCCAAACCAATGTAATCTTGCCTGTCTGGCTTTGTACCCAAACCTTCCAACCTGGGCTGATCCTCTAATATACTTATTCCTAATCCTGTCCACCCTCGTCAAACCCAGTGCAAATCTTAACATCTTTAACTCTGCCACATCCAGCTCTAACTCCTGCCATTTTGCCAATGCCACTGTCTTTAACCCATATAACATAGCCGGCCTCACTACCCTCTTAAAGACCTTCCCTTTCACTCTTACTGGTACTCGTCTGTCACAAATCACTCCTGACACTCTTCTACACCCACTCCACCCTGCCTGTACTCTCTTCTTCACCTCTCTTTTACACTCACCATTACTCTGAATTATTGATCCCAAGTATTTAAACTCATCCACCTTTGCCACCTTTACTCATTGCATCCTCACCATTTCTCTATCCTCCCTCTCATTCACACACATATATTCTGTCTTAGTCCTGCTGACCTTCATTCCTCTTCTCTCTAGAGCATATCTCCATCTCTCCGGGGTCTCATCCACCTGTTCCCTACTCTCACTACAGATCACAATGCCATCTGCAAACATCATAGTCCACGGGGACTCCTGTCTGATCTCGTCTGTCAACCTGTCCATCACCATTGCAAATAAGAAAGGGCTCAGAGCGGATCCTTGATGTAATCCCACCTCCACCTTAAACGCATCTGTCACTCCCACCACAGACCTCATCGCTGTCACACTACCCTCGTACATATCCTGTACCACTCTTACATACTTCTCTGACACTCCCAACTTCCTCATACAATACCACAACTCTCTAGGTGCCCTGTCATATGCTTTCTCTAAGTCTACAAAAACACAATGCATCTCCTTCTGACCTTCTCTGTATGTCTCCATCAACACTCTCAGAGCAAACATCGCATCTGTAGTGCTCTTTCCCAGCATGAAACCATACTGCTGATCACTAATCATCACATCCCTTCTTAACTTAGCTTCCACTACTCTTTCCCATAACTTCATGTTGTGACTGATCAATTTAATTACTCTGTAGTTACTACAGCTCTGCACATCACCCTTATTCTTAAAAATCTGTGCCAAAAACTTTTTCTTCATTCCTCAGGCATCCTCACACTTTCCAAAATGTCATTAACAATCTAGTTAAAAACTCCACTGCCATTTCACCTAAATACCTCCATGCTTCCACAGGTATGTCATCTGGACCAACAGCCTTTCCATTCTTCATCCTCTTCATAGCTATCCTTACTTCCTCCTTGCTAATCCATTGCACTTCATGATTCACTATCCCCACATCATCCAAAATTTTCTCCCTCTCATTCTCTTCATTCATCAACCCCTCAAAGTACTCTTTCCATCTGCTCAACACACTCTCCTCACTTGTAAGTATGTTTCCCTCATTATACTTTATCACCTTTACCTGCTGCACATCTTTCCTAGCTCGGTCCCTCTGTCTAGCCAAATGGTACATATCCTTTTCTCCCTCCTTAGTGTCCAACCTTTCATACAACTCTTCATATGCCTTATCCTTAGCCTTTGCCACCTCTCTCTTTGCCATGCACCTCATCTCCTTATACTCCTGTCTACTTTCTTCATCTCTCTGAAAATCCCACTTCTTCTTTGCCAACCTCTTTCTCTGTATACTATCCTGTACTTCCTCATTCCACCACATCTCCTTGTCATCCTTCCTCTGTCCAGATGTCATACCAAGCATCTTTCTAGCCATCTCCCTTACTAGCTCTGCTATAGTTACCCAGCTATTTGGTAACTCTTCACTGCCACCCAGTGCCTGTCTTAAATCTTCCCTGAACTCCACCTCACAATTACCCTTTTTCAATTTCCACCATTTGATCCTTGGTGCTGCCCTCACACTCTTCCTCCTCTTCTTGATCACCAACGTCATCTTACAAACCACCATCCTATGCTGCCTAACTACACGTTCCCCGATCACCACTTTACAGTCTCCAATCTCCTTCAAACTGGCCCTCCTACATAAGATATAATCCACCTGTGTGCATCTTCCGCCAGTCTTGTATGTCACCCTGTGCTCCTCCCTCTTGTTAAAATACGTATTCACCACAGCCATGTCCATCCTTTTCGCAAAATCCACTACCATCTGACCTTCTGCATTCCTTTAACACTATACCTACCCATCAGTTCCTCATCCACTCTGTTCCCTTCACCAACATGCCTATTGAAATCTGCTCCAATCACCACTCTCTCAACCTTGGGTACAGTCATCACCACTTCATCCAACTGTTAATTTAGGAATACTATAAAATGCTGAAAAATAGAAAGTAGTAAGTGTGCTGAAATAGCTTAATTAGATATTGGCATCCATGTAAAGGAGTATGTTATTGAGAAACAAAGTCTGTAAAAATAACTGTGCAGATGGCAGCTGGAAGGACATCTATGAAGTAGAGAGATGTAACATCAAGCAAGATAAAGTTGGAACATCGAGTTTCAGATAGTGCTAGAGCACCACTTTTCAGATAATGCAAGACTGAGTTTCCCTGGACCACTGAACTTGAAAAAGAATCACAGACAAATCATAAATTAGAAGAACAAAGAAAAGTGTTATACAAAGGAAGATTGTAATACATCAGACTGAGAAAAAAATATCAGGCTTTTGGTATAAATATGAGTGTGTATAAACAAGCTTTGGGAATTTACCATAGAGAGCTGACAGCATCTGTGTTGTATGCTTGTAGATCCGAAAGGAAAATGTAATAGTAAAGTCATATTAACTGAAGCAGTTTGTCTTTGTGTATTTATTGTACTCAGTACAATGCAGTAATAAGACTAGTTGGTCACAATAAATAGTTAAATATACTGTGGTATGCATGCATGTAAATGCAAGTAACAGCAAGAAACCAACAGAAGGCAGTATATAATTTTTCAATGGTGAGCCACAGTTGATGGACCAAATGGTTTCTTATTGTGACAGCTGCAGCTTCTTTTTCATTTTATTCATTTAGTACATCCAGTTCCAGTGCAAATGTTTGCCTCCTTCGTATGCACAGTATCCGGTAGCAGAACAGTGCATCTCTGCAAGTTCCACAGGTCCTATACATTCACACAGATAAATCTGCCAGCTGTGTTTGACCACCTTTTGGGAGAATCAATGTGGAACTTTCCACGCTTTCTTGATGGAAGACTTGGCCACCTTCCACACAGAAACTGGTAATTTTCTTTTTGTGTCTAATTCTACATCATGGATGCCATAAAACACAAAAGAGTACAGTGTAAGACTACCTTTCAGGTAGACAGTAATAATAGTCCAGCACATGTATTGTCAGGATTTAAAGATTGGTATAAACATAACTGTAGCACATGTAGTAATTTACTAGGTAAAGTTGATGTCAATGCTTTATATAAATGCATTACATTTGACTAGTATCTTAAACAGCAACATCATTTGTATCACAGTAAACATTTGTTCTGCAAGTCATATGAAACTGCTTTCTGTGTGCAATGTCATAAAAGTAATGGTAAACAATCAGATGCATTATGTCCTGTCACGACATATAAAATGTTAATTTCAGAGTTACAATATCAGTCAAGTCAGTTATTTACAAAATTTTCTGTACATCTTGCTAGACAAAAGTGGCATAAAACCACTGCACATTACAAAACAGATAAAAACAGAGATGAGGTTCATGGTGAACTGACAAAAAGATTAAATAAACTTCTAAAGCACAGTCAAAGTGAGTTCAAAAAGTTCAGACAACATATGCAAACACTTTTTCAGAAGTGCATAAGAGCTTTAATGTCAGCAGAAAAGAAAACTGATGAATATAATCTGGTTAGTAAAGAGTTAAAGCAACAGCACTTAACTACGCTGATAGAAAATAATTTATGACGTACTATTCTACCTTTAGAAAGTGGTTAAGCGTACCCAGCACAAACTTTCATTCAGTTAAAGCAAGGCACTTAAATAGTGATTTTAAAACCATTTCAAATAACAAAACAGTTCTATGGCATAAAAATCAAATGAGAGTAGTTAAACGTACAAAAGACATGACGTCACAAGACTGACTGCATATATTTTCTTTTCGCCTAAAGTGCAGCAAAAGACACACAACAGCAAATGTATATCATGTAAATATATTTGTTTTAAGCATGTGTTAGTTAAGCCAATATCTCTTTTGTTTCTTACAATATTTTGTAATTGTATGATAGCATAAAAAATAGCACAGACTCCAGCAAAAACAGTATTCAAAAGAAATATTACGCATTGCTAAGCAAGTTAATGTTTATTACAACTGCATTCTAATATGAAGTTGCAAGTATATTAACAAATGACTGAATGTATGAGTAAGGGCTAAATGAGTTATGGGTTAAGCATCTGGAATGCACAGAAAGAAAAAAAAGTATGTGAGCTAAAATCTTTCTAGGCTGGAATGGGTATTTACAAGGGATGCTGTAAAAGATAAAATGTTACTGATACTGAAATTTATAAGGTCAAGGGAACAAGACTGATCACCAGGCCAAATGGCTTACATTTTACTAAAACATTATTGTTAAGTATTCACGCACAGCATTAAGCAAAAAGCACAAAAGTCTACAGAAATCCTGTTTGGTAATTGTAATAACATGTCATACTTGTGCATACATGTCATTAATAATCTGTCTGCAGGTAAATACTACGAGTACAGTCAGTACATAGACTATAGTATGCAGTTAAATTATACAGGTCCCTTTACAAAAAGGGAGGGTACAAATAGCTACTAGTAACAGTAAATGTCTTTTCAAAATGGGTAAAAGTGATTCCTATTACAACTTTGACAGTATAGGCAACAGCAAAAGCTTTATAAAAATATTTTCTGTTTTTGAAAATGGCCAAAAAATGAGCAAATGTGTAAGATCAAAGTGTCACAGTCTAGGTAACAGCCAAAAGGTAAGCATACATTTAATTCTCACAGCATAAAGCAAATAAACAATATTGCAATAAAATGATGTATACTACAGGGGGAAGGGCATACTTTCAATTTTACACTAACTGTGTAAACAGTACTGCAAAAGAGACTCAAATAAAGGTGCAAAGTGGTAATACCAAAAATACATTTTAATGTTTCAAGTAATGTAATTAGCAGGCTTCAGTTTAATGCTAGGTTTGAAAACTGGACTGAGTGTATATTACAGCCATGTAAAAACAATCTGTACAAGCAAGTGTATTCTGTGCAGTATATATTAAATGGTTTATCTATGTAAATAAAGTAACAGCCAAAGATTGACATTTGTGACATATGTGTTTTTTTTAAAACAATACTGCAATGTCTTTGCAATAAAATCCTCAAGTATTGTCAATAAATTACTGTATAGCACATCACTGTATAGAGTCATATTCAGATTAATCCAGTTCTAATAGTAATGGTTGTCATCATTGTGTTAACAATATAAAAATGTGTTAACTTGCTGTATCAAAAGAAAACTAAAGGTTTTGTTTCCTAATGTGTTTCTAGTTAATAGCAATATAACTTGACTAAAAAGTACATACTAATGTAGACAGTTTTTATTTACAATAAAACAGAGGGAATGTATACAGTGATAGCTATGTTTAAAAATGTATAAATGCATGTGCACATCTGTTTGCTAGTTAGATGCATATACACATCTGTTGCTATAATATATGTAGAAATAATATATAGTTAGTTAAATACATGTATTTCTGTTAGCTAGCATACATATATTCTGGTACAGCTTGAGACAAGCTGAATGTTCAGTGTCTGGAACATGCTTCAAGGACTATAGATAAAAATGCAGCTGCGAGACAATGCATGCAGCATTCAGCACAGACACCTGCATTTCATTTGCATCATTTTGAACATCAAAACAGGGGGAATTACAATATTTCATGAATAAAACTTAGTTGGGAAAATGCTACACAAAATAAAACACAAGACAATTTCAGTTGTAGAAAGCATACAGCATGTACCTCTGGGAAGATAACATTTAACACAAATATAACAGCATGGTTAGCTGAACAAGGTCAGGCATACATAAAAGTATAGAAAGAATCAAAGACTGACATAAACATTTCAATAAACAGCTCTATCTCTATTAGATGCTGTACATTACGTCAAAAAATGTAACAGTTCTGACGGGGGAAGACGTCATGCAAAAATGTCACAGTGTGTAGACAATAACACAAAAATAAGAATAAAATCAACAGAGGAAGAAAAGGGTATGATTTCTACCAGTTCTGACAAGGGAAGACAGCATGAAAATATGTCACAGTGTGTAGACAATAACACAAAAATAAGAACAGACTCAATGGGGGGAAATGGAATTTGTATAAACAACACAGTAATACAAGAAAAGGACCATGGGTTAAAATACTTACCATTTTGGGTAACAGGCCAGTACTTCATACAGATCAAATGATAAAAATACCATCCACTTGTACTATGATAGGACAACAATGCCAAAATAAAAAATAATATTGCACTTCAATATTACATTTCCAAGTTTTAAAGATACCAAATACAGATTTAAAAGAGCTTGGTATAAAAACTAGTAAAAAAGATATCTCACAGATTGTACATTTACAACCACAAGAGAAATAAGTCATTACAAGTATCTTTAATAGACAGATTTCAATTTAGTACTAATGTATCTAAATTTGTAAATTGAACAAAATGTTGTGTAAATGGACAATATTGACTTCAAATTTCAAAAGGTTTGTTAAAGTGGCACCACAGTTTGTGTGTGATTTCAAATAACCTAGTGTTAATAGTAAAAGACAAAAACAGAAATTGACACTGCCCATAATTGGTGGAACATATTCACAAAATGGCCATCATCTGGGACCAAATTGCTAAATTAGTTAATACATCCTGTGTTAGTAGTTTTGGGAGTCATAATAATAATGACAGTTTAAAATTGTTTTATATGCTGCAGGTTACGGAGAGTTGCAATAACTCAACAAGTTATGATTGTAAATATGAGCAAAGTGGTAAATGCTGTAAATGATAATGCTATTGAAACAAATGAAGTATTTTCTTTGAAGTTTAGTCCGTTCCTCAAAAAATAAAATAACAGGGAACTGAAAGAATAATAGTTCACTGTCTTTACACTAGCATGATTATTAGCTTGAATAAAAAGCTGCAAGAATTATATGAAATATAAAGGGTTAATTTGGGAATAGTATAAAATGCTGAAAAATAGAAAGTAGTAAGTGTGCTGAAATAGCTTAATTAGATATTGGCATCCATGTAAAGGAGTATGTTATTGAGAAACAAAGTCGGTAAAAATAACTGTGCAGATGGCAGCTGGAAGGACATCTATGAAGTAGAGAGATGTAACATCAAGCAAGATAAAGCTGAAACATCGAGTTTTAGATAGTGCTGGAACACCATGTTTCAGATAATGCAAGACTGAGTTTCCCTGGACCACTGAACTTGAAAAAGAATCACGGACAAATCATAAATTAAAAGAACAAAGAAAAGTGTTATACAAAGGAAGATTGTAATACATCAGACTGAGAAAAAAGTATCAGGCTTTTGGTATAAATCTGAGTGTGTATAAACAAGCTTTGGGAATTTACCATAGAGACCTGACAGCATCTGTGTTATATGCTTGTAGATCCGAAAGGAAAATGTAATAGTAAAGTCGTATTAACTGAAGCAGTTTGTCTTAGTGTATTTATTGTACTCAGTACAATATAGTAATAAGACTAGTTGGTCACAACAAATAGTTAAATATAATGTGGTATGCATGTATGTAAATGCAAGTAACAGCAAGAAACCAGCAGAAGGCAGAATATAATTTTTCATTAGCCTTTGTTTCATATCATCCGACTCACTTAGTGCACACTGCAATATTTAGAGTAGTAGTCCCTTTTTATTTTAATTTTACTTTTAAAATCTGTAACATCTGGGACTAGACAACTCCAAAGTTTAGGAACTGCTTCTCATGAATCACCATAGGATTAGTGTTTCTATTTTACTTTTGCTGAGAGAAAGAGCAGAGAGACATTATTTATTGCCATTCCTGGGCATTACCAATGATTGGAGAGCTTAGAAACTGCTTCGCATGAATCAGTGTGAGATTAGTACTTCAATTTTTCTCCTGGTGAGAGAAGGAGCAAAGAGACATGATTTCTTATCATTCCTAGAGATCACCAATCACTGGAGATCCTAAGTACTGCTTTCCAGGAATCAACATGAGATCAGTACTTCTGCTTTGCTTCTAGGGAGAGAAGGAGCAGAGGGACATTATTTTCTAGCATTCTTAGAAATTACCAATCTCTGGACAACCTGAAAATTGCTTTTTGGTGTTAGCATGGGATTAATGCTACTGCTTTGCTTCTGGTGTGAGAAGGAGCAGAGGAGCATTGGTTCTTGATGGTCTCTGATTGGGCAGTGTGAATGGGGCTTTGCTAAGTAGTCTGGTTGCAGTTTTGGTGAGAATCTCTTCAGGGCCTTTGCACAGTTTGGTTGGCTGTCACATCCAGCTGCTGTAAGCTTTATCCAGGATATCTATGTAGAAAAAAATAAAGCAAGTACAATGAACACAGGAACATCTGGGTTAATACTACTTCTCAGGAGGCAGCTTGGGACTAACACTATTGTTTTGATTCTGGTTAAAGAAGAAGCTAAGGATCATTTGTTTCCTAGCTACAGGCACTATTTCCTCTACCAGACAGATAACACCTCCAAGAGTCCAGTGGTACTCTGCTTTCAGTCCACATCAACAAGTACCTGGAACCATGGATTTGTACTTTCCAACTGTCTCTGTAGCCTGCTTGGCTGAAACTATCATTCTGAAATAATGTAGCAATTATGTCATGTTTACTGACAACAACATAATACTTAAACAAAATGAAACTATGTACAAAATATAGTAATTTAATATTATCAGAGGAAAAAATTTAACACAAAGACACTCCAGATAACAAGCAGGTTATCAATACCATACAGCAGACTCGACCTATCAGCCAAAAGTGTATACCTACATATGCTGAGGGTCTTGAAAGTAACCTAGCTAAACCACAGAGGCCTCTTAAATGTAACCTAAGAAGCAAATACCTTCATTAACCTCAGAAATACACAACACAGGCAGTACCCACCTTGAAACATATGCCTGAGAGTCACATTGTCTAAATTCAAAAGCCCATAAGGCAAACATTAACACTTTCCAACATCCTAGTCATAGGTGACTTCATTGTAAGACACACTGATGCACCACTCACCAGGTTGTGCAAGGAGAGGATCATGGTCAGTTGCCTATCAGGTGTCAGGATTTGCCAAATCATGCAAGCACTCAGGTCCTTGCACTACAAGTGCATGTATGACACAGTTATAGTACACATGGGCATAAATGACTTGAGATATGCCTCCCTGGACTATATGAAGAGAGACATGATGGAACTCTCAAAATATGTACCCAAGGCAGATATGAACCTAGCCTTGAGCAGCATTTTACCATCACCAAGAATGTTGGCACCATATGAATAAAATATTATTGACTTTAGATATTATAGTGGGAAGTTGGCATAATGGTTAAGGTGTTTACCTTACAGACAGAAGGTACAGGGTTTGATTCTCACATGGAGTAATTGGCTAGGCTTAAAATGGCACACAAAAGCACTAACCTCTGTTCTATGATAACTTCAACAACTGGCTTAGATTCTGGTGTCATTCAAAGGGTGTCCTCTATATATTAGCCTCAGAGAAGATGGTAGACAGTCTTCATCTATCCGATTTTCATAAACAATTAACTACTTATCACCTTCTCAAAAGTAAATAAAACTAAATCCCTATGTATGACATGTATGACAGTCATTTATATCCCCAGGCCAAAACATCTCAGTACTAGAGGATGTTCTATTCTGGATATCCACTACAGTTTCAAATGAAACCATTATCCTAGGAGATGTCAATATAAACTGGGTGAACCTAACATAAGATTCCCCAACAAACAGCATAAATTTGTATGGCTTCTCCCAACTCATTACACCACCAATTGGATACAATACAAATTTCTCACATGGATAAATATTAGATTGGATCCTGGTCTCTAACCCTAGTAAATTTCACCTTATCTGGCACCCTCCCCTTTATACTAAGTGACCATCTACCACCTTATACGTATAGGAATACGTCCCTTATACCCAAAGAACATCCCTATGATGAGCCGGAACCTAAATAAATTCAACCAAGGCTCATTTCTTAATATACTACTACCTATAAACTGGACTACACTACAGATCCTACCATTATAAGATTCCATAAATCATTTTAATACTACATTTCTTAATATACTTAATAGCTCTGCCCCCTTTGCTCAAAAAGAATAAAAAACAACTATGCTTCATGTTTAACAAAGCCCACAAAATATCTAATGTCACTTAGGAATAAAGCATGGAAAATATGGCTAAACAGCAAAACCATCTCTCATCTAATCTTCAGAAGTTTAGGGACATCCACAATCAGGTATAAAAGCAAGTTACCAAACACAAAAAGTACGTCTACACCTAACTTCAAACTGTTAACATAAATAGCCCTAAGAAATTCTGGACAACCATTAACTCACTACTCAGTCCTGAAACTATAACCAGTCCTAATCCACATCTAGATAAATCATCTCTTTAAACTGCTACTATTTTTAATTCATATTTCATTGATAGCAAAACCAATCTAACCTCTTTAAAATTCAACTTACACACGGCCTTAAATCAGAATTCTCCCGACACTTCTCATGCAACAATTCTCCTTCTTAACATATCTTCAAGTTCTCCTCTCTCCCTAAAACTACCACTCTACTTCCTAACAGAAATCCTACAAAATGTTCTATACCAGTCTTTACAAATCACATACAAAACTATTCACAAAGCTAAAACCCAGGTCAGCCTAAACAGATAACCTTCCCATCAAATATCTAAACTAGCATCAGAAGCTATAGCTTGCTCAGTCAACATTCTCATTAACAGACCAATCACTGAAACATATATCCCAACATTATAGAAAAGTCATTCATCATTCTATTGCATAAAGGAGGCAACTGTAATGAAGTATCAAACTTTTGACCAATTGCCATCCTACCCCTCCTCCAAAATATTAAAGAAATGTGGCCCATCAAGAACTTCTCAAGTACATTCTCCAAAATTAGCTTCTAACCTCCATTCAACATGGCTTCGGGCCAGCCCACAATACCACAACAGCAGTACTTTCCTTCAGTGACACTGTAAACAGAAATAGAGGCTCTGGCAAAATAGTTTCTTCACTATTCATAGACTACTCAAAAACTTTTTCTTAATTGTCCCTCCAACCTTGGTCTCTCGTCTTCCTCTAGCAACTGGTTCAGTAGCTACCTAACCAACAGACAACAATCTGCAAAATGGCAGGGCTCTCTCTCACCGTACCTATCAATTGCCACTGGTGTCCCCAAGGCTCTATACTTTGACCTCTCCTTTTTAACATCTTTTCAATAATCTCCATACAGCCACCTGCCAAAGCTCTCTAATTCAATATGTAGATGACTCTACTGTTATCAGCTCATCAAACAGTCTGTCCCACCTACAGCAAATAATCCAGGAAACCTTCTCCTGTCTAGAAACATGGCTACTTAATGACTCCTAACAGTTTCTCAACCCCAAAAAGACCAAACTCCTCTTCACCTCCAAAACAAGATATGTAGATAATCACCTTTCTACAATCCACTCCCAAAACAACACTTTAATTGAAGTTGTTCCAGTCACCAAACTCCTAGCTGTGACAATCAATGACAAATTAAAATTTGATCACCACATCCAGAACACATTTAAAAAAACACCACAAGCTGGGATGCTTTATAGGCATAAACCTTATCTAAATACATCAGCTATGCTCACACTAGCAAATCCCTCCTCTTACCTTCATTCTTCTATGGAGCTCCCATTTTCACCAACCTCCAAATCTAACTTAAATCAAAACTTGAATCCTACTATAACAAAATAGCTAAATGTTCAACTAATTACACGCATGGCATCAACCACTGTATCCCCCTTCAGTCTCTTAACTGGCTTGAGCTACCACATTACCTAACATACCTACAACTGCTAACTGCCCACAGTAATATATACAGACCCACTGCATGCCCAGCTCTACTCACAGTTCTTCTTAACTGTACTCCTACAAGATTTTTACAATCAGAAGATAAACAACTTCTCTCACTGCATAACCCCCCCCCCCCCAAAAAAAAATGTCTGGAAAGAGCTTATACTCATTTTCAGTAGCAAAAACCTGAAACAGTCTTCCTACCAATATGGGACTTAAACTTAACCGTCATGCATTTAAAAATGCAGTAAAAGAATCTCTAAGCAAAGCATGGACCTGCTCCTGCTCCATACCAGGCTCAAATAATTCCATTCTTCTCTTCCTCCTTTTCTCTTTTTCCCTTTCTATATAATCTTTACTCTGGTATTTCTTTTACATTTCTACCTATCTACCTCTTCCCTATCAACTAATCTTAGTTAATTTTTAATTCATAAGCTCTGTACTTCACTTATTTTCATTTCTTCTTTCTCTCCTCCATCTTCTTTTCAAATTTCTATAACTCATTCTCTCCTTATAACTTCCAAAGGTCCTTAGTTTTTCTCTGTGAATTCCCTCCTTCTAACCTCCTTTTTTAAAATAAGAATCTCATATTAATACATCCCATTAACTAACTGCAATGTGGTACTTCATTCCCATTTAATTAACTTTCTGTATTTGTATTTTTTATTTGTGTTTTTGAGTTATTGTATTGCTGTTATTATTTGGAAAAAAAGAAAACTGAAATAAAGAGATTTTGGAAAAAAAAATAACTTTCTGTAACCTAACCTTTTTTTTTTTCCTGTTTGTACTTCTCAACAATATTCACACATCTTACATCTATTATTTCTCTTGTTATTTCTACTGTTTCAAACTAAACACTATCCCCCGGATTCATGAAGCTCAGTGCAAGGCCGGTGTAAGGCCCGCGCCGGCCGTGCGGCGTATAAATGGTGTAGTAGCACCATATGCATATTAATGAAGGTGCGCCGCTACCACATCCACGTCCATAGGACACGTGTGCGAGTGCATGGGGCATTACTAAGCTGCGCCCGGAGGCGTGTCAATGTCGGCTGGCGATGAGCAACCTAAACTGCTGAATATTATAGCCTGCCTGCAATAGTAATCGCACCTATCAGTGTCCGTGGATAATGAAACGTATGCAAAGCATGCAAGACAGTTCTCGGCCACACAAAATGGAGAACCAAACAGAAATGCACGCAACATAATATAAGTTTCCGTCCATGGAACAAATTATATTTAAAATCGTGTGTCCGTAATGTACTGCACTGTCAGAAGTTATACCCAGTGGAAGTGAAGCGCATCATGTCAGCGCGCCACCAATACACACGTCCAGATAGTACACAGCTGGGCAGTTGTGGCTATATAACAACCGTAAAGAAACCTGACAGTCCAAATTGTATACCAAACACACACAAACATATGTATATTAAAATGTGCTATACACATGAACAGGAACGTAACCGTCACATACACATAGGATGCTATATGCGGAACCGGGATATCCAAAAGCAGAACCCATGCATGCAAATGCAATACGCAACAACCCCTGTATAGCACATAACCCGCACCCATGTCCGAATGCCCACCAAATCCAGCTACCAGCTTTGCACATCTGTACACCTACACATAGCGAGTATTCCCCATATGTAGTAGGAAGTATCGTCCTGGGCAGTGTCAGGATTGCAAATATGTATACCACGTCTGTAAACATCCCATCACAGGTACGTAAATCCAAATGCCCACGCGTTAATGTTCCGGCAAAATGTGTGTACATCCCGCGTGGGATAAGTAACCTGTTTAAACCTCAGAGTTGTTTACACGCCACGGTGTCCATTACTGTACACATCTGGACAAAACATGTATCGTGTAGTCACGGTACTGTTCAGTTTCTACACAGACATGCAAAACATACTACGCAGGATGGAACAGCTGTCCACCATGCAGGTCACCCCACTAGGGTTGCCACCTGTTCAGATGGCCAAGGTGGGTCATCCCTTGTAGAAATGTGAGAATTTGCAGGATAAAACATACCCCCAGCCAGTGCAAAGGACAGAATTACACGTGTATGCCAAGATAAAAGCTTATTCCATAGCATTTGAATAGCTTATGCTATCCCAAATAATAGTTATGTGTTCCAGATACAAAATACCTGTATCATGCAACTAGTAAAGAAAATAAGAAATATACTGTTGTCTTAAAATCACAGGACATTTGCCATGTCTTAGGTTTCATCGCAGGACACAACTGTCCAAAGTGGGACCTCCCCTCGCAAAGAGGAACAAGTGGTAACCCTACACCCCACTGAATTATCAACAGTATATATTCAACTCAATCACATACCGACACCACCTCGAAACCTATTACAGCAACAAAACCTGGACAAAGCCTAAAAGGATGGGTGGACAAATAGGGACAGATGTAATTACTGCTCTCACAAACTTCAAAAGTGCACTGAATAATAGTATGTACATAAGCATGAAATGTTATGAAGGATGTGGGGTAGTCCCCAGTATTACAGAGGTCCGTACATTTATACTGTAACAAACCGTCACATATGTTGACTGTACTACTGCATACCTGTAGTTAATTCATAATTAAGTCATGTGCAAAATAATAACCCTCGTAAGAATGAATACAGGAAATAGTCAAATGTGAATGGGAACACCACTCACCTTGGATTATGTATTGTAACCACCCCCACCCATATTATGTATTGCCAACATCATAAGCTGCTGACAGGTGCCCAAACACCTGTGTCTGCAAACACAGATAAAATGTTTAAAATGGACAAACCCTATCCATGTGCTTTGTCTGACATTTGAACATGGTCAGGGCGGTTCCGTTCACCAGGCAGACAAGCCTAAACCCAGATCACCACATGAACACCCTGACAATTAAAGACTTGTATGTGTCAGGACTATAAGCCTTGGGGTTCTGAATATCCCGGCAGTGATGAAATATGCAGTCTGGGTCCAGAGCAGTAGGGAATAGGGAATGTGTAACATGTAGTACCGCATTTTTCCCAGCAGGAGAATGGATGCCTGTGTCGTAAGTGAAGCGGTGAGGCATATGTTAATGTAGCTATGTACTATGGGTATGCATATAAATGAGTCAGAACACCAAATGTATAGTGGTTACAGCATCCGGCCAACGTGAATGCAGTCCCGGTTCAACTACGACTACAGCACATATAATGTTAAAGTGTAATTAATGCGTCTGTGCTGTACAGACATTTAAATATGTAAAGGTGAATGTGTGTTTCGCATATGTCCGTTAACCGGATTAGAGATATTTTACTGGTACTGTCACAAGTAATAAAGCCCACGTAAGCACAAAGACTTAGTAAACATATGTAACCCACAATAAGGATATGCGTATGCTGCGCGTAACCCACAATAAGGAAATGCAAGTGCGCCTGTGCGTGTGTAATCCGCTCACAGCATAGCAAATGAATGCTAGTTTCTACACGTAATGTCTATATATGGATATATACATTTGTTTATAGATATATATATCCACAGACTTAAACTAAATAAATATATGAAATAAAGAATGTACATATATATATATATATATATATATATATATATATATATATATATATATATATATATATACATACACTCAAACACATACATCAATTGATATATACCTAACAAACATATAAACAAATGTCCTCGTAGATATAACACATGTACATAAATAGGTTACACCATAGCTAGTATGGATACACATAACAGACATGCAATTAAGGTAAATACACTGCTGCTCCCAAAACTACTGCCCGGAAAGTATCAGTGTGCCAGATCTGTAAGTTCTACTCTTTAAACATGGATATAGGTGTCCTTTGCAGGACTCCAAAAATAGTGAATCTATAAATGCACAGCCCTGTAATTGCTGCAAAGAAGTGTCATCCGCAACTACAATATAGCTGTACATGCAACAGTAGCTTGTGCAAGTGTAATAACACATGGGTTGGCAGAATGTAAGACATATGTACCGACATGCGGAGAGTGGATAGTGCTTAGAAGGGTTGTCATAATTTATTATCGCTCACATTAAATATGTGTTATGACTACTGTGGAGGGGTGTCATGTCTGGGAATCATCGGTATGCAATAATGGGCCTAGGTGCCTAGGTGTTGGTTGGCACAGATTTATGAGGTCCGCCCCATGGGAGTGATTAATATACCTATGTGGGTATAGAAGACGCCTCTAACTTCCTAAAATGAAGAACCCATCTACCAGATATCGTGTAAACTATTGGGGGAAGACGTAGGGAGTTATATTAGTGTCGTGTAAGCGATTATCATGGACGTACATGCATACGAATAAGATGGTAACCATACCTCTCAATCAGAATAAGACATCTGGACAAAGGCATTGTAAAATAAGTACAAATAGGGAATATCCCAAATATTCCTCTTACAAAGTCAGAACGTGGATAGAATAATGGATCAGTCAATAGTATGAATGTTTTGAGGGTTATTAATTGTAAATAACAAATGTCTGTCATTATTGTCTAACCCCACAGTCCCAAATGACTTCCCACTAAATTACCAGAAAGGCATTGCACAATATTATTAAAAAAGGAACAAAATCAGACATCTAAGTTAGGGACATTTACCCAAAATGTGTACAGTTGAGAGGTATGAAGGTAACCCTGACCTAAATAAATGTACAGAACTAGTGCAATTAGGTGGACAGGTGTGAAGAAAGACGTGATGACAAATGACAAAACATGTATAAGTCAAAAGCATGTACCTCGACAAATCTGGATAAATACTAATGCCCTGTGATAGTCAATGTGGAAGGTTAATAGAAACAACATAAATGTGTCCCTCAGGGTGCTATGCAGTGTCCCCGAGACAGTGTTCAGTCTCCCACACACGCATGTGAGTTCTGCCACTGACGGAAAGCGCAAATACTGGCGAACACATAAGGTAGATGATAGCAGAATATGTTTTGATCAGCAGCTGTTGGCTTTTGTGAGGAACACAACACTCTGGGCGGGTGTGTCCTACAAAAGGAATGTAATGGCATCTGGCCTGTGATTTCTCCATATATTGTGTGTGGTGGTGTAATAAAATGACATATCTTGTATCAGAAACAGATACATGTTATAGGAAACAGTATCATCGACTATACCACTGCAAGACAAATCTGAAGGTATGAAAAGTGCTGAAGTAGTCAGTTTAGTATTGACCACAGGTATGTGTGGACCTGTCAAATGTCACAGCTGTACATATAGTCCCAATAGGGCTGTCACCTCTACAAATGATGAAAGTGGGAGGTGCTTTGTATAAATGACAGACGTAGCAGGTCAAAACATACCTACAGCCATGCCTACTCCACAAATAGACATATTAGCACACATCAAAGCTTAGGCCAGGATTCAGGAAGCTTAGGTCGGCGTACCAGTAGAGTAAGAGTAGAGCAAGGCAAGATGTCCGCTGAGCTATTCAGCAATATCCTGTAGGGGCGTGTAACACAGCCCCTCAAACGAACGTTGCACGGACAATGTTAGGATATGCAAATTACCCCATTTGTAGGTGAAAGCTATGCAAATGATGTAAAATATGCGATACATGAAACAGTAAGCTGTCCGTGCAAGAGTAGAGGTATGTGCAGAAATGTACACGGATGTTAACCGAGTAACGTTCTGCAAGTAGCTAAACGGAGCAATGTTATCTGCAAATAAAGGATGGCTTAGTTGAAGAAGCATGCCAATGGCCAAATATAACGCCAATGGCATGTATTCCCATTGGAAATTAATAAAACTCTAGTTGTCCTCCCCCGATCTCCGAGTACGCGCTGTGGATACAAAACAAGACAAATATGTAAAATATACATACAAATTGTAATGTCAGTTAAAAGTTATTGCGTCATGCAGGCGAATGGCAAGCTGAAGACAACATGGCTACTGAGTAGTGGTTGCTATGTGTGGAAGCGCACACTCAGAGATGTAACCAAGCATTAGTAGGCAATCCTATGCAATTGAGGCTGAGGATAGTGAAGCACAAGTTGTCATGCCATATGGGCCAAGCCCCTACAGTGTAAGAGTAGGTGAAGGGGACTATCAGCGTAGAAGATAGGTGACATCATGAGTGTGTATGTATAAAACAATGTAATCTTATTGGAGTAGTGTGTCACATGTCTGCTGTCAGTGAGTCATCAGTGGAAGAGGCTTGTTATGATTTATCCTAGGTAAAGTCAGTAAACTGACGGTGTACACCATGGATATCACTGAAGTTCCTTGCAAACCTGGTGAAGTGTGTTTGCGCCCGTGCAAGCCTGTAAGCCCGAGTAAGCATGTGTGCATGTGTGTCAGCCTGTGTGAGCGACTTGAAGAATGAGTAAGCTACTGTAAGATTGCTGAAGCCCGTGTAATGTTGTGTAAGCCAGTGTAAGTGTTTGTACGCATGTATAAGCCTGTGTGCACACGTGGAAGCGGATATGCACTTCACTGTGCTCCTATGCGCGGCGCCGCTCACTGTGGACACAAACAGTGAAAAAGAAGGTAAACAAATAGCAGTAAGTTAACCAAGGAGAACTACCACAGCTAGCAGGTGGAAACAATCAGATTGAGTATATTACACAGCCAGTACAGTAGCCCAGCACAGCACAGCACGTACAACTCTACAAACAGTAGTCCACCATGTTATTCTCAGACACACTGCAACACTGTAGTATAGTAAGAGTAGTGCAAACTATAAAAGACTAACTGAGACAAGATAATGTTAGGGGCTGCCATTGCTGTTATACGTCAACATATGCAACATGTGGAGGGTTGTGCCAACGTGAATGCCGCTCAGCATCACACAGTGAGTAGACGCAGAGGAGTGTGCAGGCACAGGGTAAACTACCAGGGGCTACATGAGCTGGAGATAGTAGAGCTCTATAGAGTGGACAGAGACCACCTGCAGAAGATTGTGGATCTGTGCAGGCCATGTCTCACACACAGATCCAACAGAGGGAAACCTATCCCAGTGGAAACCAAGGTATGTGTTGCCCTAAGGATACCAGGAACAGGTACCTTCCAGAGATCAACTGGTGATATGATGTGGATTTTACAAACATCAGCATCCAGGGTACTGCACCAGGTCATGAATGCCATGTCAGCACATGTCAGTGATGATGTATATATCCCCAATTCCCATAAGGTATTGGGCAGCAATATGTGTCGTTTCCACACAATAGTGGAATACCCTAAGTACTGTGTGCAATACACTGCACGCACATATGCATCAAAGCACCAGCCAGTGAGTGTGGCAGGGCCTACATCATCCACAAGGGCTTCCCCTCCATGAAGTGGCGGTTTGTGTGTGATGGCCAGCCCGTAATAATGAATGTGTGTGCTGGATGCCCTGGAAGCCGCAATGCTTCCGATATGTGGCATCTGATGCAGCTGTACAAAACATTTGGCAATGAGGACAACCCTCATGGTCACCTAGTGGGGGATGCCGGATGTGCAGTCCAACTGTGGCTGATGACACACATCAGAAATGCACACACACATGAACAGGAATGCCATAATGAGCCACACGCACATACAGAAACCTTACTCTAGCATGTGTATGTGTTGCCAAGACACAGCTCTGGTGCCTGGACACATCTAGTGGAGCATTACCGCACTTGTCAACTACATGTATCAGAACTGTCTGTGGCCTAGGTCATCTGTGTCTCACACACACACACACACACACACACACACACACACACACACACACACACACACACACACACATGACAGTTTATATACATAGTGTGAGTGACTGTTCATGTATGTGTAATACTGCAGAACAGTTCAAACACAGCAAAGTATGTCAATAATGGACATTCATCATAGTTGTACAACCACCTTGGAGGATATGCATGCAGAACTCTCATTGCATATGTGATACAGTGATGTACTGCACAATACCACTGTAAATGCAAATATCAAATGACAAATGGCATAGCACATATCTATATGTACACATTGTTAGCCATTATACATATTGGGGTGTAATACCTATGTGTTACTGTTGGTAAAGTATGTGTAGTAAATGTGGATAACTGACTCTGTTTAGCCTTATAGGTGTACAGCATGGGTTGGATAACATGTATCTGTCTGTATGATACCTTTGTGTAGACTAACTGTGTCATGTGCAGAATGCATTCTAGGCCACAGTATGAATTCCCAGATGTGGACAGGAATATCCCTATTGTCTTTGCTTGTAATTAGCATGGCTACATGTCAAACAGTAATGGTCCCAGCAATGTGTGGCGGTCAATACCAGTGTGAACTGGTATAGTATAGTACATGTAGGATCCACATGCTACTGTGTGTCCTACATGTGTGGGACAGTTGTGAAGATATCATATAACAATTGGTAATTCAGACTGTTGAGGTCGTGTCTACTACCATAATGCAAAACTATGACAGATACTAACAGTATCAGCCACAGCACCATGTAAAACCATAGCAATCACACATGTGTAGACAAGTACAACAATATGTGTAGTATAATGCATACTGGCCACCAATGGAAACTATGACGTGTTAACAGTGTGAAATACAGGGCATGTCACCATTCCAATGTGTCCACTATACATGTAGATGCAGACAGTGCACCCTCACCATGTTCACATATAGATACATGTGAATCTGTACTACACACATCTCACACGTACTGCACACTCTGTAACACATGCTGCCAATACTACACACGTCAGTCAAATGGCACATGGATGGATAATACATCTTCAGAATTAACAGTGCTGTACACTATACTACATTGATGATCATAGCTGGAATGTATCATGCCTGCTTACATACACCTAGAAGGAATTCACACTTTGTGTTAACAACATTGTAACATTATTACAGTGCTATGAAGCCACCCTGTGCATCAGCACCATGTTAGTCCATACCTGCATCAATGTTACACATTACAAGAGGTGGCACAGGTGTCATCATATGCACAGGGTATGTAGTTTCTTTTCCAGAGCCTGTCAGTGAACCAGCCAATCAACATGTATGCATTTGTGTGTGTGTGTGAGGGACAACAGGTTTTGCATGGCCCAATGTTGATGCAATGTGTGTGTGTGTTATGTGTTATCCCTAGCTGTTTGTTTTATGTGTGTCTCTGCATGTACACTGTTTCAGCATGTGTCAGCCATATACTGGAGGTTGTGGGACAGTCACAGACTGTACCTGCCAGGCTGTACAGGTCGCCATTCCTGGCCATGGACACCCCTCCATGCATTCAACCATAGTCCAGTCCTGCACCTGGTAATGTATACACATACATACATGGGATCTGTATCACAACCTGTGGATAAACGGGTGTCAGTAATGTTAACCTGATTTGCATAGTATTGCCATGTAATACATAGATATATGAGCCGTAGTCATCCTCCAACGTAATAACCACTGCTGACTGCTACTGAGATGTGCACATGACCGTTTAAAGGTGCTGCACTATCATTGTTTTCAATGTCCCTGGTAATACCCAGCAACAAAATAACTGGTCACTACACAACTATAACCCAGGATCACTACAGCACACAGTATGTGCACTATCACAGAGCCATAGCACATTCAGATACATCCAAGGTGAACATGTACAGACAATGCAGCACATTCAATAGTGCTAATATCCACATACAAACATATTACAAAGATATATATATATATATATATATATATATATATAAATATATATATACACACACACTTGGAAGGGCCGGGAGTTGAACATACACCAACCTACTCTAACACACTACAGCATTACGCATTTACAGAATGTGCTACCGAGATTACTGAACACAGCACTCCCAGAGGCATACTTCTAGGTGGGTGACATCATCCGCAAAGGCAAAGACGCCGATAGGGAATGTATGTGTTTTGAGGCATCTAAAAGCATTACTGTGTCCCCAGGCAGCTGGAAACACCCACACAGACACACACACACACACACACACACACACACACACACACACACACTTGGAAGGGCTGGGAGTTGAACATACACCTACCTACTGTAACACACTACAGCATTACGCATTTACAGAACGCACTACAGAGACTACTGAACACAGCACTCCCAGAGGCATACTTCTAGGTGGGTGACATCATCCGCAAAGGCAAAGACGCCGATAGGGAATGTATGTGTTTTGAGGCATCTAAAAGCATTACTGTGTCCCCAGGAAGCTGGAAACACACACACACACTTGGAAGGGCCGGGAGTTGAACATACACCTACCTACTCTAACACACTACAGCATTACGCATTTACAGAACGCGCTACAGAGATTACTCAACACAGCACTCCCAGAGGCATACTTCTAGGTGAGTGACATCATCCGCAAAGGCAAAGACGCCGCTAGGGAATGTATGTGTTTTGAGGCATCTAAAAGTAATACTATGTCCCCAGGCAGTTGGAAACACACACACACACACACACACACACACACACACACACACACACACACACACTTGGAAGGGCCGGGAGTTGAACATACACCTACCTACTCTAACACACTACAGCATTACGCATTTACAGAACGCGCTACCGAGATTACTGAACACAGCACTCCCAGAGGCATACTTCTAGGTGGATGACATCATCCGCAAAGGCAAAGACGCCGCTAGGGAATGTATGTGTTTTGAGGCATCTAAAAGCATTACTGTGTCCCCAGGCAGCTGGACACACCCACACACACACACACGGAAGGGCCGGGAGTTGAACATACACCTATCTACTCTAACACACTACAGCATTACACATTTACAAAATGCACTACCGAGATTACTAAACACAGCACTCCCAGAGGCATACTTCTAGGTGGGCGACATCATCCGCAAAGCCAAAGACGCCGATAGGGAATGTATGTGTTTTGAGGCATCTAAAAGCATTACTGTGTCCCCAGGCAGCTGGAAACACGCACACACACACACACACACACACACTTGGAAGGGCCGGGAGTTGAACATACACCTACCCACTCTAACACACTATAGCATTACGCATTTACAGAACTCGCTACCGAGATTACTGAACACAGCACTCCCAGAGGCATATTTCTAGGTGGGTGACATCATCCGCAAAGGCAAAGATGCCGATAGGGAATGTTTAGAGAGTGAGCGGTCTGAAAGCATATTACCATCCCAAGGTAGACGTACACAAACATGGCAGTGCTGTCATCGGGCCAACTAAATATCTACGGAGCACAACAACACTAAATAGATACAGGATGCGCCACAGACAGTACACCCTTTGGGAGAGCAACCAGTGTGTTCAATGTAGGCATCCATCGTGACATTGAAATTGGACATCTGGTGCCTGGATGACCACCATGGCTATACAGGATGTCAATGGCCATGCCCACACGCTTAGTATCATGAGTCTGGAATGTACTGTGAGTCCATCTACACAATGGCATACTGGGCATGCTCACACACTTAGCAGTTGCAAAGGGCCATCTTGCATGCACACGGAGTCTAATCACGGAAGGGTGCAGTGTGGAATGTACTGTGTGTCCATCTACACAACGGCATACTGGGCATGCTCACACACTTAGCAGTTGCAAAGGGCCATCTTGCATGCACACAGAGTCTAATCGTGGAAGGGCGCAGTGTGGAATGTACTGTGTGTCCATCTACACAATGGCGTACTGGGCATGCTCACACACTTAGCATTTGCAAAGGGCCATCTTGCATGCACATGGAGTCTAATCACGGAAGGGTGCAGTGTGGAATGTACTGTGTGTCCATCTACACAATGGCGTACTGGGCATGCTCACACACTTAGCAGTTGCAAAGGGCCATCTTGCATGCACACGGAGTCTAATCACAGAAGGGCGCAGTGTGGAATGTACTGTGTGTCCATCTACACAATGGCGTACTGGGCATGCTCACACACTTAGCAGTTGCAAAGGGCCATCTTGCA
Organism: Protopterus annectens; assembly: GCF_019279795.1. Lineage (NCBI taxonomy): Eukaryota > Metazoa > Chordata > Ceratodontiformes > Protopteridae > Protopterus > Protopterus annectens. The sequence goes on from NC_056729.1 coordinate 1,116,699,026, forward strand.
TGCACACAGAGTCTAATCGCGGAAGGGTGCAGAGTGGAATGTACTGTGTGTCCATCTACACAATGGCGTACTGGGCATGCTCACACACTTAGCATTTGCAAAGGGCCATCTTGCATGCACACGGAGTCTAATCATGGAAGGGCACAGTATGGAATGTACTGTGTGTCCATCTACACAATAGCGTACTGGGCATGCTCACACACTTAGCATTTGCAAAGGGCCATCTTGCATGCACACGGACTCTACTCATGGAAGGGTGCAGTGTGGAATGTACTGTGTGTACTGGGCATGCTCACACAGCAGTTGCAAAGGGCCATCTTGCATGCAGATGGAGTGTACACACAGAAGGACACAGTAAGGTATAACTGCCCTCACGCACAGGGCGGTCACACATGCAGTGGCCTGTACACACACAGCTGCCATCACAGCTGTCACAGGTGCAGGTCACACACTGCAGTGTACACTGTAGCTGTCAAGTCAGCACCATGTCATTGGTGCAGCACTACACAGCCTTACGGTCCCACAACACCATGTGACACATGACCACTGGGCTGTACAGTGGTGTACACCAGCTGTGCAGAGTACACATGTACCAACAGGGATCCAACAGGTGTTATGCATTGCAATGATACCAGTATACATGAACAGGTCGGCTCAAGACATACCATGGCCCTTACACAGCTGTGACACCTGACTGTTGCTGTACACCAATGAACACACATCTGGGTATGTCATACATGTGATTGTGTGGATGTGTGCATGGACTGCACACACAACACATACATACATAGCCTTTGATGTACCTCATGCATAACACTGGCCTAATCAATGCTACACACGCGAATTGAAGGTGGGCCCATGTCTGTTGAATGCTCACACTACAGGGGGTAGCAGTGTTGACCGGGACACATACCCTTGTACTGGTCGGCTGTGACACCCGTGATATCATACCGCAGTCCATGTGTTATGTATGTCAACACACATGTCCAACAATAGCAATGCATACAAACATGGCAACAGGAGACATGTGACATCTGTACTGTGCATGCAGCAAACATGCATGTGCAGTGGTCAATGTCCGTAGCATAGTTGCACCTACCTACGACATGCAGACACAATGCAGACCCATCAATGACATCTGTATACGGTGACATACAAACAGCACGTATGGAGGGATGTGTGTACATAACGTGGTGAACCACCTGTCTAGATGTATGTGTGCAGGGGGTGGCTCACAGTTGTGTCACACACCATCCTATCATGCCATGTGCAAACAGTACGCTATGTCGCTGTTACGTGATGGTGCTGACATAATGCATACACAGCGGTCAGGTGTTAACAACTATATGTCACATGGCACCTGTAACACCTTCATCCTCCCATGTGCATATAGCAGCACATTTGCCAGATATAGCGTTGGTACACATAATGCAATCAATACCGCTGCATGTCCATCAAACGTGTCATCATATGGCAGGTGTATCATTCCCAGCACTGCCATGTGTGTCTGAATGTGTGACCAGGGATGCCACATATCGCAGGGAATATGTCCCAGTTGCTACACATCCCTGTACACCATTGTAGAGATCTCTACATATGTCAGTGTGGGAAGCATGACGTTCGCCGGTGAGGTGCATCACACACGTCGGCTGTCCATATACACATGTGTGGTCACCACAGTGTGTGTGTGTCTGTATGTATGTCTGGTGCTTGGTGTGAGTGTGTATGCTAATATATGGTGGGAAATGATCACTAGCCCCACATGGTGACTAACCCATAATGGTGATGCATTGCACAACCCTGTTGATGCCATAGGTCCCAGCAATACTGGCTACCTGTGCATGTCCCTTCTCTGTGACACGTCGTGTGGGTGCATAGTACTGTGAGGGTGATGACCACACAGGCAAGGGTCCCCAGCTGCGCACTATGGGGTGTGCGTTATAGTGGTGTACACCCCGTGAATGCGGCCATGTTCCCGTACTGGTACAAGGTCCTACTGCTGCACAGTGTGGCCTCCAGCTACCCAGTGACACCTCACATCATCATTGGCCAGGCCTCTGTGTACAACCCCTGCACCATGTCACCATACCTCTAATGTGTCCTGCTATGTATGTCACGTCTCTGTCCAGTGTAGCCTGTGGCACCGACCACATGCGTCAGGTGCAGTATATGTGCGGACATCTGTGTCATGTTGGTGTGTCCAACAGTCAGGTTCAGGGTACATGTAGCATGCTATGTATGTCACGTCTCTGTCCAGTGTAGCCTGTGGCACCGACCACATGCGTCAGGTGCAGTATATGTGCGGACATCTGTGTCATGTTGGTGTGTCCAACAGTCAGGTTCAGGGTACATGTAGCATGCTGATATTGCCAGACGTGCCTGTGTGTAATCCACAGTTACACGTGGGGGACTGCAAACACTGCTACCTGTAGGCACATGCAAGTACACCATAGGAGGGAGCCAGGGTATCACAACCAACATGGTGCTACAGATGTAACAATGCATGCTGCACCTGCACTACATGGTATGACTGGTGCATGTCGACAGTACACAACCTATGTCACATACACAACTCAGTATTCACACACAACCACTGCAACATACACATCCCTCACTATGCATACACAGGTATTACATACACCTCTCACTATGCTGTTCACCCTGTGCATCAGAATATTTGTGCATAACCCTGCACCGATGGTGTGGATGACAGGGATGCGGCACAGGCTTCATCATATGCACAGGGTGATATGTTTGCCAGGGGCATAGGCTGCACCAATGGATAACATCATGTGTGTGTGTAAGGGCCGGGGAGTTGACTGGACATGTCTGTGCAGAATGCATGTGGATGTTGTGGAGCCCTACAGTTGTGTTTGCTGTGTGCGTGTATGTGTGTACACAGTTCTGCCATTTGTGATGCCTACACGTGGTATAATTGACAGCCTCAGATTGTACAGTGCAGGTTGTACAGCTCACTGTGTCCATCCACGCCCACGTGACCTGTGCCTGCCTGGGGTTGCACGGGCACTACCAGGTGGAGGTACAGAGTGGCTACTGTCCAACGATACATGTCCGCTGGAACCGTGTCCCCACTGAGACCGTCCAGGGCCATGTCCACATGGCCTGCTGTGTCCTGGTGTTGACAGCGCAGCACCAGCTGCACTGCTACTGCTACCAGCACTATGGGAGCGGGCATGTGAGGTGGCACGCTCACATCGACCTACACTAGGTGGTGTTGCTGGCCTACGTCCATGTGGCCTATGCCTCACTCCTACCAGGTGTTCCAGCACAGACAGCTCCCACTCACGGATTGCCATGCCTCGGTCAAGGATTCCGACCATTTCACCTAGTCGCCTATCCAGAACATTAGCAATATGCTGTTGAGCATTTGTCAATGCCTGGATGTTGTCATTTAGGGTATGGATAGCAGCCCTCTGCAGCCTCTGCCCTTCTCTGTTCTGCCGTTCAGCACGTGCCTGTGCCGCCATTACAGTCTGGAACATGCGTCTGGTGATACCAGCTGCTGCGCTCTGTCCTGCAGGTGCATGTCTGCCAGAGGTCCTCCTACGAGCAGCACCGGCCACATGCCTGTGTGGCGTATCTGCAGTCATTACACTGACACCATGGTGTGTAGACACACCTTCTGTAGCCACCACACATTCCTGTTCCACGCCAACAGATGCTGACTGTCCTTCCTCTATGGCCACCGGTGATGCGGTATGTGTTGGCAGCAGAACTGTGTGCGGGGAAGAGGGGGGACATAGCTGGGATGGTAACCATTGGCACAGATTCAGCCCCTGACAACCCTGCCTGTACCTCATGCATATGTTCATCACCGCTAGTATCTGTGGGGACACTAACATCAGATGGACCGCAGGAGGGTAACGCACCTACATCACCTGTGAATGCAAAGAAATACTGTAAAGTACAATAGACACAGACACAGACACACACACACACACAGACACACACACAGACACAGACACACACACAGACACACACACACACACACACACACACACACAGACACACACACACACAGACACACACACACAGGCACACACACACACAGACACACACACACAGACACACACACACACACACAGACACACACACACACACAGACACACACACACAGACACACACAGACACACCATGCATGTGATTTGTCAGATGGCATGCAGCATGCCTGCGATACAGCAGAGGGCATGCAGCTCAGACATTAATAGTGTTAGTAAGCATACCTCCCTGGGGTGCACACTACAGCAAGCAGGTGTCATATCAGTAGCCATGCAGTTCACACATTCATGGTAGTATGCATGCATCCCCGTGATACACCATGTGGCCCAGAACAGGATAACAGTACACATGGCTGACGTGACCTTGACATGTAATCTGCTGACATGTGCATTAACATGCATACATGTATGACACAATGGTGTCCTGACACATGTACAGCATCATAATTGGCTTCACATTGCAGTGTTGTGTGTATGCCCCACAGATAGAATGCATGTTTAGCAAATGTGCATGAGCATGGGAGGGTAGTGTGAGCCGTCTACATTGCTATACAGTGTGAAGTACAGACACTGTGCCATTGCATGGCAACATGAGGCATGTATGTTGCTGTAGAATGCATAATATGAACACATTGCATAGCCCTAACTGCAACACAGTCGTGATGTTCGACAGATCGTATATGGTAGACTTCAGTGACACCTCCAGTAGCTGTGCACAGGCTTTTAGGTTGTCCAGTGTACCACATCAACTGTATAATCGGTCAACTAAGACTATAATTGGACCATGTGTGGACAATGTGCAACAGGGTGTATACACATCCCAAGTACTGTGTGGCTACATGTCTCTGGCCATCCCCCATGGCCATGTGTGCACATGTGTTGGCCAATTGTGTGTGATGGGCATCTTCTCCACATGTCTGTGTGGTCCCATATGACATACACCCATACATGTCAGATATGTCACAATCCACAGAGCTATGCAGACAACGGATTGTACGTTTGGTATGTGGGGTATAGGTCATGCGATAGTGTGACAATATTACAGACAGAACACTACATGTCTGGGACATGTCAGGTGGCACATCACAATGTGTGCACCCAATGCAGGGGCATATGACACAATGGTGACACTTGTGGGCTACCCATATCACAGCTCACTGTGTGGTACTGTGTGCGTACCACACATGTTGTTCCAATGCATACTACATATGCCTCCATTGTAGAACACCTCCACCGTTGTATGCACAGCTGACCACACATGTCGCATTGACAAGTACTGTGGTTTCAAGTCTGTGTATCATTACATTTGTATATATTGCACATGGGTGGCATGTGTGAATGCATGGTGGTGCAACCTGCATATTGTGACTGGAACAAACATCAGGTGTGCAAGTGTTAACTGGCCACATGGCAAATAGATCTACACTGCAACATGCCTGATACTGATGACAGTCTCACCTGCAACGGACCCATGTCTGTGCGGCACGCCAGAGGTACCTGTATAGGGGTGACACACCAGTATGAACATTATCCATGACTGTATGACAGCCACAGGTTGCACTGTGCATGTGAACACATTCACCTGTGTAATAGCATACACATGTGTGCATACACAACATAGCATACTGTAGTATGCAGCATGTGTGTCCACATACCTGGCATATGTTGTTACTTTACATAATGTACAGTGACACATGCAACTACATGGGATATAATAGCCATATGTGCATTACTGACTTACCAGGCAACTCCAGGCTCATTGGTTGGGAGACACCCACCTCCACGATGGCAGCTAGTGTTTCTGGATGCTGTTCCCTGGGTGTCCCCAGACTGGCCAGTAGCTCCTCGGTGTGTGTGAGTGGGGGCTGGGTTGGTGGCCCACCACCTGTTCCACCTTGTTCCCTGGCGATTGCAGTGGCATGCTGTTTTGCATGTCGTATCAGGTCCGTGCAGTGTCTGCGCACCTGCTGGTAGGTGCGGTTATGGCCACCCACATCGTTCACCCTCCTGCGTAGATCCTGCCAGAGGTCATCCCGCTGCTGGGCATGCTGTGGCACATGGCTGAACAACAAGTCATAGTTGTCATGGAGCTGTGGGATGAGGACATCATCCTCCTGGCGGGTGTATGCTGGGAGGTGTGCGGGCATTATCTGTAAAACATAATGATGGTGACAGGTCACAGTTTCAGAGATGTACAGAGATACTGCTGCACATACATTTCTATGACATCTACTGCATCTGCACAGTTATCTTTGCAAAGCATCATGACACTGACATGACTGATGTGTTTGTGTCACACATGTCACACCCATTATGCATTGGATATCATCACCATATATGTGTGTCACCTCATTACAGTGTTCATACTCCATGTAAATGCTGTCTTGCTGTGGGCATGTCTATTTGCCTGCACTTGTGTTCTTACCTATCTGCACATGCCTCGATGTGTCCACGGTACTACTGTTGACCTGGATGCTGTGTATATGTCACATATCAACACAGACACAGCCGTAATGGACTTGAGTAGTGACAATACACACATACGCATGGACACCTGTACATGCATGTGTTTTGCCATATACATCTACACAGCACTGTACAACTGTTTAACATCCTGACAATGATTGCCTGTATTACACATGTGATAGACATGGGACAATGGATAGTCAGACGACATTCGCAGGGATGGTCATCAACCATAGCATGTGCAGGCACGGTTTCCACGCTGTTACAGACGGCCATTGTGCCACCGCAAGCTGCATCAGTGCCATATTACTGATCCAGTCAGTTGATAGTACATCTACCATGTGGCCATCACACCATGTATGACTGGGATGACATCTGCAGCTTTGATGGACAGGGTTGCATGGTATGGCGGGAGTATGTCACATATATGGCACAGGGATCTGTCCAGCCTGTGGCGATCCTAGTATTAGGATGGTGGCTGTCCATGACATATGTCATATAGATCAGGATATGGACATGTAGCATGTCCATCATCATGGTGTAGCAAATGTCCTTCTGCAAGGTAGACAGCATGCTGCATAGTGGAGGTGTGGATTGTGAAGGCTGGTATCGCACATCCATGCATAGCCATTACCCTTACAGGTGGTATGTGATCCAATATTGGTCACCACAGTGCTGTATATGCCTGGCCAGTGATCTCCGTGCTCATGGATGGCACCCTGACATGACATGGGTACCTCATATGACTACCTAAGGGGCCTGGAGATGTCACCATGTCAGGGGGTGCACTGCACAGCACCATCCCTTACACAGTGTCCATAATGTTGACCACAGCCTAGGTAGTAGTTTATGGGTACAGGGATGTTCACCTAGCGGTGACACTGCTGGTATCATCCATCAGACTGTGCACATATGTCACACACCTCACCCACACAGCCCATTCTGTATGTTGTTCACAACACTGACACAGCTAAACTGATAGGTCATGGCCATTCACAGCCAATCACAGCCTTACATACACAGATGCCTAACATTTGTCTGTGTGGTATGGGCTACAATGAGGGTGGGGTACAACACATTAACCCTGTTCTACTCTATCTGGCACTGATGTGCTGTGCACATGTCACTCTTGCACCTTTTGTAGTTGTGAGTCTGTCAACAGGCCACTGGTGGAACACTCCTGTGACATGCAAAGGTATTTGTAATCAAATATCCGTGCTATCTTGTACATCTGTACTGCTAACATCTACAGTGCTAATGGTTCATGGACATGCACACCATACTCAGCAGGGTTATAGTGTGGTGCCACCCTAAATGACTGTCATCATCACTTGTGGGTTGATATTACCCAACACCCTATCTGTATTGTATGGTCATGCTAGGCACTTGTTCAGAACATGTGAGCATGTCATGAGCTACTGATTACTATAGCACCCATTCCACACCATTTCCCACAGGTACACTGGCTGTCCTACACTTCCCAGCTTGCTTAAGGTACGACAGCTGTTGTACACATGTAACGCACATATCCTGTGGGACATGGTTGTATATACAGGCATGTCCAACTGTCACGTACCAGTGCTATTGCCTGTCTATATGAGGGATATGTCGTACATGTGGCAATAGAGCAATTGTCTCATGTACACATTCAATGCTCACCTACCAACATACGGCACTACAGCCTGTGGGGGATGCACGTCTGCAGCCATGCTGGGCCCATAGCTCTCAGGTGCACCTCATTACGGGGAACGTACCTCATTTGGGGTTCTAAAAGTTGCATGTTCCTCAAGGTTCCACATTGGAAGGGTCTGTCACACATTCATTGTTGTACATAGTTTACCTGCTAGCCATGGCTAAATAGATGAGAATCATATTAATTCATTGGAATATCTGTTTTATATGTAAGACCAGCCTATTTTAGCCATCATATGCCCTTCCTAGTTGACGCTGTTAGTAAGCCAGTTGTAAGTGTTCCATGTTTCGCCCATTTGTCACACGGTATGAGGGCTAATGTTCCTCATTTTGGGGACAGGAGGCTGACAGCTATGGCTGGGGGTAATGCTGTCGCCAACCCTGACTGCACCTGACAGTCATTTGGGGATGTGTAACATTTGCAACACACCCCACCCATCAATTAGTCTCACATGATCTACACCACTGGCCACACCTACGAGGACAACCTGTGCAGTACATCTCCATACTCACTGTAGGCACCAGAGGTAGCCCCCATCATGGAAGACAACATCACCAGATTATAGCCCACAGACCCATGTGTGCCCACCACATACAACCAATAGTGAGTTATAACGTTCACAACACACCAGTCATAGCTGACTCTGTAGGGTGTCACACTGCAGTTCCACACAACAGGCTACACAAGGCATTAGTCGCTTACATCTTGCTGTCGGGTAACTGCTTCTGCAACATAACCTATGCACCCATGCCACACCTCACCAGGTACGATATGTCTGTCATTCGCCATGTTAGTGTCACTGCCCTGTGATGCCACTTCACAGACTACGTGTGCAGGGACATGCAATAGCTCACCAGTCTTATAGCCCTGAGGGTGTGGGCATAGCCCTGGGGAGCATTTTGCATTCGTCCGGACACGATACCACTGTACAATGACTGACTGTGTCACTTCAACAGTTGACTATGCTCCTATTGTCATTCCACAGGCATGTGGTATCTGTCCGCTATGACTGTCCTGGTCAAACACAATGCTGTGGCACAGATGACTTGCACCTGTCGGCCCTGGGAGTACAGCTCACATGTAAGGCTCTTGCTGCTTCTATACTGCCTGTCTTGCACAGTTTCCAATAACTGTCACCGGCAGGGCGGTAACTGGCATGCGCGACAAGGGGTCATGTGACACATTGCTTGCATCTTCCTCTGTGACGCACGCAGGCAAGGCACACCTTATAATGCACCACTCAAACATCTCTGGAGTGACTGGGACCTGCCTCTAGGCTCTTTAGAGCACACCTGCAATGACAGGTTATAGACAGACCATACCTTTCAGGCACATACCTGGACCAGCACACCCACAGCTGAGGGGTTCCCATATCCCACTATGTTTTGCACACATCATGGCAAGTTGCTTAGCACAATGCATCAGAGGTGCTCCACGTGCAACTAACTGTGTCCAGGACTGCTATACACATTGTAACAAGTGACAGAGTCAACATCATACCCCACGGGTAACATACCTTCTATGGTGGTATAGTGGACAGTGGGCCTCAGCTACTACTGATGTGTGACTGACACTACCCCACACTTCACTGGGATAGCCACTCATGTACCGAAACATCCATGAGTCATACCCTCCGCTCTGCTGGATCATCCCATACACACCACCTCCAAGACCTACATTACCCTAGGCATGAACACTACCACCATGTGACTGGTGTTACACACCTGGGGTTATCCCCTCATTGGTGGATTCCGAACATATGCTAATCTACCTTGTTAGCCACATCCCGGCAACACACCCATCACAGCATACACAGTACATGTGTACTACAACACCTACTACACACGTCTGCTGACAGCGGTTGTTAACATCATGACACCCGTGCAGATGGACAATGCACATACAAATGCTGACACATACCCCAGTGCACTTAATTAGCATGTACACAACTGCATGGATCATGCTATTCCACACAAAGCCATGATGGTACACACCAGATAACACACGCCACTCTGGTGGTCATGTTCCACGGACATATGATGTACAACAACAGGTGTAGGCTGTTGCACAGTGTTGTACATTCCCATGTGTGGTGTGGCTCACTGGTCAGCCGTGGTGGGGCCACAGGGTCCCTCATCACATACTCCAAGACTAGCTACGTAAACATGACTGCCACACATTCCGGGGTGTACCACCAGGCATTATGGTGGTATGTCAGTATTCGATGGCAACACCCACATCTGCTGTCACATACAACAGTCACTCAGGAACATTGCAGACCCAGGTATTGTTGGCAACATGCTGGAGGATGGATTCAATGCTGACAGTACACCCTCTCACTCACTACAGGGCCGCAATCCATACATGAACATTGTGGTGTCCCTGTGGTCACACCTACACAGTACTGACCTACACTCTATATGTCCTGGGACACTGGCCCCATGTCACCTTCCAACGTCCCAGGCTGTGATGTCCACCAACCTCTGAATTACATGTCTCCCCACTAGGCCACCATATTCAGTAATAGCCTTGTTTCAGACATTGTAGCCCCTGAATGGCACACAGCAGCATTTATCACACTACACACAGGTGGCACCGCATTGCACGAGTGGGACTATAGTCCTACACACCTGATTGGACCGTTCTGCATGGCTATGGGGCACATCATCAAGGACGTCATTCTCAGTGACATTGTTGGGCTCCCGTCCTCTGCTGCCACCCGGGTTGGGCTTGTTAAGTCCAGAGCATGGCCCCTACACATGTTGGACTCCTTTCATACAGTTACCAGGGCAGTTGCTGATGGTACGGGAATCCACACATCCTACATTGTCCTCTCATTGCCTTTCAGCACCATTCCCCATTCTGGTATTGACAACATACACATCCACCTGCACATCGTACCCTGTGTCTCAGGATGTTATGCTATGTGGCTCATGGACAGGACACACAGTGAGGCCAGCATACCATAGTACCTACTTCATGTCAGGTACATTTGGCATACCACGGTCCTCAGTCATAGGGCCCCTCATGTTCAGTATATGCTTCCCTGTGGAACAAGCTGCCTAGCTTTCGAACCCCTACATACCAAGCGCCATGATTGCTCCACCAGCTGATACTGACTCCGACCATACGGGTGTCGCTGTGACAGATACATAATATGACTATCATGGCATCAAGCTGCATGACACAAGGTGCATGCACATCACCTTTGCATTACACCATTCACCCACTGACTATCACATGGATGGTAGTCCCCTACATACATATCACATTGTACATGTTTGCAGGACACACATATGTCACACCCACTCCTGTGGTTACCGTATTGCCACTGTGGCGTGGATATCTTCCTACGTGGCCACACCTATCTGTACTGGGTGTGTAACTGGTACATAGGCACCCATTGTACCTCTGCACTCAAGACATCTACACACATTCAAGGGTACACCACCCCATTTAGGGTGTACCTTACACAACAGCTACAGCTTTACATGCCACAACATTAACACGCCATGACATTTACTGAGCTCTGACAGTTTAAATATGCAGCTGCACTACGGACACCACATCTGTACACATTTGCATACTACATACTCAGGGGTGACCTCTGCTGATCAGACAGGACCCATGTCCACAACATTATTGATGGATATACTCCTCATACGCAACATAAGCAGAGGCCACTGTGAGCAACACGCTCATGGATATGTGCACACACGCCACAATGAGTGGGATGTGCTTTTGGGTTACATTCCCAAACCGGACACTCACCATGCTGTGGAACATAAGTCCTATGTACATCACGCAGGGACACTCAGTAGCACTGTTCATGTGATACCTCCCTTGGTGGTTGGGAGACACATGTAGGCCTGGGATCACTGCAGTGGCTGTACTGTGCAGTGGTGCAGGTGACACCTGGCTCTGCTCTTCACAGGACACTACCCTGGAGAGGTGCCACTAGTGTGAACACTGTAGTTGTGCTTACACATGGACTTGCCAGACTGCATAGTACCCCACTATGTACCTGTGCAGCTATTACATGTCCTTTGTGCATGGTTACTTGGTAGCCCTTCCATTTAGATTAGCTATCATGCTATTACTATGTCCCATACCTACAGGCCATACGTATCCTGTTATTGTACATACCAATAGATGATACCTGTGGTATGCATGATATGCCTGTTATGCTGTGTAGAATATCTGTCATATCTACCTATAATACTATACATTACACATATGTCACATAATTTCCCATAATGCAAAGCATAATTGCTCAGCGGGACCACCTTACATATGTCATTAATGTTATATGCCCATACACATGCGTGCTTTGACAGTATATCAACATATACTGTCCCCTGCTATGGCACGTCCTTGTTGGACATACCCTACCACTGACGGCGGGTTGTATGGCATTGTTCTGTTTAATGGCCTCATGTAGTATCCCTTGTGCCCCACTGCTGGACGCACAGATTCTACAAGCGTTAGTATGCTCAGCAAGACATCACTACATAAATACCTTTCCCCACTTTATGCATTGCGGACACGTTTAATTAATGCAAACCAGGCTATACATACAGTAAAACTAGTTAATACAGATCATGCTATACATAACCTTACATATCGGGCATTTTACATACCTTGTTGTCGTTACGGCATTTCGTTTCTATCTCTCTCACAGTGTTTCAACTGTTATTCGGTATGAGCATACGGTTTGAATGTCTGGCAAGTCATCCTTATATACGTCGATACCTGAAACATGTGGATTCTTCCCGCCAATTGGTGTTCCTGAGTGACTAATTACCTGCATATCAGCTGTGCAGCTACTCCATTCACCAATTACGTGGCGACAGTGGGGTATAATTGGATTCTCCACCTGGGCATTGCCTATTTGCCCTACCTTCGGGGAGACGGTCTGTATTGTGTTTTGTTATGTGTAACTGCAACTGCTATGCATGGAGACAGGTATAGTTTGGATTCATGTCCCCCGTGGATTGTGTGCGACAGGTAGAGTATTTGGTTCAACATGTGGGTGTACCTGTCATCCCGACGTCTGATAACGGAGTATTGCAATCAAAATCTGTAACATGGCTGTTTGTTCCATTATACAACACCTGAAATTTTACATGTCGCCTTTAATTGTGTCTCTCACATGGTATGTTGAGGGTTCTGCAGATGTAATTGGCTGACTGGATGTTTGTGCTGCTATTACAGTTTGTATTGCTTTAGTTTCTAGTGTGGGGGATGTTGGTGGTTGTACGTAACATATACGGTTTGTGGGCCTTGCATTTCTACATAATCCGTATATATGTGTGTGGGCTCCGTCCCTAATTGGGGAGCTAACAGTTAGTAGACTTATGTTACGGGATTGTACGTTGGGCCATTGTTAATTGATTTCTATATCGTCTGCAGGTGAGCTTGCTACTTGTATACCTCTGTAATTGCAGCGATATATCAGGGGATATGTGTAAGTGACAGCTATCCCTTGTATTTCTGTCCCAGATATTTGCAGTCATTGTGGTTGTGTTGTTAAAAGAGCCTGTTTGCCATGGGTTGCCACCTTTTCATATGGTCATTGTTGGACACTTGCGGGACACAAAGCGGTGTTTACAGGCCAACACGTAGCCATGGTCAGTGCACAGGTAGCACATACTTTTATCCTCACTACATACCTATTGTTGTGTGACTTTGGCTACTTATCATATTGCATGTAACATTTAAGTTTCTTACATACAGGCATAACTATTAAATACGACTGTTACATTATATATGGGACATATTTATGTCCTACCATCTCGGACATTTGCCCTTTGTACTGTTTTATGTCAGGACACACCTGCCCAGGGTGGGGATGTCCCTCCTACTGTGGTACAGGTAGTAACCGTATGCCTACGGCTAGCTATACCCACACCTACCATACTGATCTGCCTCTGACTTGGCACCAACATACACATGTTGTGGACACACACACACATTACAGTCACACAGACATGCACACGGCACCCTCAACGCACACTTACACAGACTACGGCACTCACAGACATAGTTGAACACAGTACCTACGTGGACCGTGACACCGGCAGCGGTGACTGTCCCTTCATATCATCATACTATTACTCGCGGATGTACTGTTCCGGTACTGTGTTCTATCGGTCTTTCAGCCTCGTGGTTACGCATGTCGGTATGTTACACATTCCATGGTTGGCGGTATCCTATTTATTTGTACCTCCAAGATGTTATGAATGTCATTGAATTATCTATTCTATTTGCAGATATCGCTGAATCCATCTATATCACCATATATCCCTCGATTGCCCTTTCTATCTGTATTATATATATGCATATGTGTACATATATATATATATATATATATATATATATATATATATATATATATATATATATATATATATATATATATATATATATATATATATATATATATATATATATATATCTATATATATATATATATATATATATATATATATATATATATATATATATATATATGGCGGGAACGTGACAGGCACACAGCACCACCATATGCTGTAAGACTCATGTACTGTTCAGGTGTTGGCATTCCGTGTTCCACTGGCTGTTGTGTTTACAATGTTTGAGGGCTGCCTATGTAGGAGTCACACATTGGGTCACCTATACATTACAATTTACAGGTGGTCATGTTTGTGTGCCATCCATTTTACTGTGTGTGCAGGTGGAGAGGTGTCAGTCCATAGGGGCCTACACGGTCAGAGTATGTGCTATACGTTCCCTCTTTGCCAAGGCGTAGGCATATTGGGCACACCTCCATCTGCCTACTGGGGCTGGCACAGTGTGGTCATGGTCTGAATCCCTCTGTGCCTGTACTGGCCTTGGCAATTGCGGTGGGCTATGTGGGCCTTCACCATTTTGTCCCTGCTGCAGCTGCTTCCGCAGGATCATATTATGTAGCATGGTACATACTATGACGATGTGGGCACATGTGCCTGGAGAGTACTGTAAGGCTCCACCAGATGTATCCAAGCACCGGAACCGTGATTTCAGCATCCCGAACACACGCTCTATGATGATTCTGGTTTGTGCGTGTGCCTCATTATGGCGTTCTTGCATGGGTGTGTGTGCATTTCTGATGGGAGTCATCATCCACGGCTCCAGTGCATAGCCAGCATCCCCTATGAGATGGCCATGTGGGATGTCCCCCCTGACAAATACCTGATACAGCTGTGAAGCATGCCAGATATGGGAGTCATGGTAGCTTCCAGGGCTGCTAGCACACACATCCATGATAATGCCCTGGGCATTGTACACGACCTGGCAGTTGATGGAGTGGAATCCCTTGTGGTTTATGTAGTGCATACCCTGCTCACTGGGTGGTGACTTGATTTGTATGTGCGTGCAGTCTATCGCACCCAGTACCTCCGGGTATTGTGCCACACGGTGGAAGTGGCGCATATTGCTGGCCAACTCCTCCTGAGTTCTGGGGAAGTATATCTGCTCACTGGCATGTGGTAACATGGCATCCAGGAACTGGTGTAGTACCCTGGATGCTGATGCCTGTGAGATACCCATTATATCCCCAGTTGGCCTTTGAAAGGTACCTGTGGCCAGTATTCGCAGGCTTACACATACCTTCGTATCCACTGGTATGGGTTCCCCTCTGTTGTTTCTGGTTCTCAGGTGTGGCTGGCACAGCTCCACTATTTGCTGTAAGATGTCCCTGTCCACCCTGTAATGCTCTACTATCTCCAGGTCATGTAGCCCCTGGTAGGTTACCCTTGGTCTGAACACTCTCCTTCTCCTCCGAGGCCTGCGGTGGTTGTCGGCATCATCCTCCACAACACCGTCAGTCTCTAACACATGCTGATGAATCACAGCTATGGCAGCTCCCAACATGTACATTTTAAAAGTTCCCCGTGTGTTTACACCTATGGTGCAGTGTTTGGGAATACACAGGTGTGTGCTGGGTGCTTTCACACTTTATACTATTGTGCTGTGAACACCGATGATGTTATAGGGTGTGTATGTACGTTCGTAGCTACAGGTTATGTTATGTGTTTTACTCCCGGAACTACTATTGTGGTGCCTTTGGTGTTGAATTACATTTGCCTGCCGTGGATTACCTCTTGACCTTCCCTTTACATTTCTGCACGTTGCACCTACCATTTTCTGGTGTGCATCCTGCAGCCTACTTTCATTTGTACTTTCCTGGACCTGGCGTATCTTGCGTTATGTGTGCTACTGCCGGTCTGCTGTCGGTTTGCTCTGCTGTGTCAGGTCTCCTATCTTTGCAATCCAGTACCTCCCCTCCTTTCTTTGCATTCACATGCCTCCCCTATCCTGTTTTGCAGGTTTCTGCAAGCGGAATTGTCAGCTGCCGTCGATTGGCCTTCGTCGGTTGATTGGTGTTGATTGCTCATTAGTACTCCAATTACCCTACTTCCGCATTTCCTTCTTTTCTTCCCCTGACCTTCCTGTTTCTGCTATTGTTTGTGGTGCGTGCGTCCGATTACTGGGTTTCGGGCACGTTTTCATCCTCGTACACATGCGCTTTTGGCCACCATGTGTGCTCTCAGCTGAACGATTCCTCCCCACCCCTATCCTTCAGCTTTGCTTAGCAATGGACAGGCCAGATTTGCAATGCTCCAATGTGCTTAGTGCTACGGTGGCACACCCCTCTGCTGATGTCATGTATCTCCTCTGAGCCACTCCTCGGTGTTATACCGCTGCGCCGTATGGTACAACCTTCCTCAGGCGGGACATTTGCCATTCAATATTATCTGCCTCATTTGCATGGCATTGACTACTAATTCATAGTTACTGCGCCGAACACTATCGCAGGCCCTTAGCAACCCTTGCACCTTGGTTGTGGTGTTCCATGCCTACCATTGTGTATTATGCTGTAAACCTGATTTCTATTACGTTGTGATTTTATGACATTTTTATATTATTTCTTTATGTTACAGCTTCCGCACACATGCCCTGCGGTTCAGCTGTGCGTTACTGTGGACATGACATTAAATGTTGTTATTTACGTGTTGTGCATCTTTTCTTATGCCATTGGCTGTGTATTTCACCATTGGCATATGTTAACGTTGTGATACCTGCGTCTGGCCCTCTTCCATAGCTCCAGTGTTCTGTTTGAGAAAATGTAAACCGTGTTTTTTGGTTTACATTTCCGTGGGCTTACACTACGCCTGCACCACTTCATGAATCGCTATATGCCTTCATTTGCATGGTGCGACACTGCACATGGGGTGATTTGCATGCCTACGCCGGGGGCTGCGCAGGTCTGGCATACGCCGGTAGTGCACGTGGAATTGGATCGTACCTGAATCGCTCGGCGGACATATTTGGCATTATAACACCTACGCTATGTGTGCGCCTGGCGCAAGCTTCATGAATCCTGGGGTATAACCTATTTTAATGTGTATGTAAGCTAAACTTTAATTGATTTTATTTGAATGTAGTTCTCTTGCACTTTTGAAGTTTCACGCTAAGTTATATTTGATTTTATATTGAATATAGGTTTTCTTGTATTTTGCTTTTAATGTATTATGTTTTGTATTTTTGTGTTGTTTTCTGGAGATTTTATACCCAGGTCTCTGCTGAAAAATGGGCACTCCAGACCCAGTTGGACTTTTCCAGTAAACAAATAATAATAATCATCATAATAAGGACTTCTGTGACAGTTTCAACTAATACTGTGTTCTGTAGATTGAGTAACTATACAGGTAGAAGGTTCAAGTCTCACCATGGGGAACTTGTGTGTGTGTGTGTGGGGGGGGGGGGTATTGTTGCTCAACACTAGTAGCCTTAACAAAAAAAAGCACTTCCTACAAGCACTGCTTACCTAGGAAAGCATCAATATATGCATCATCATGGAGAACTTGTTCAAGACCAATGACAGCATTCCATCAATGCAGGATTTCAACTCCTACCACATGTTCAGGCCCACCAGACTAGATGAAGGCACAAAAGGTGGCGGTGTCTCCATTTTTGTAAAATAAAAAAAAAATTTAAAAATTCACCTCAAGATTAGTTAGACGAGATAATGATCTGGAACTCTTCCATGTCCAACTTACCATTAACAAACCCCCCTCTATATCCCCATCAGCCCATAACTCCTACCTAACTAGTATGGACTCCCTATGCATTAAGCCAAACAGTATTCTCCCAGGAGATTACAACTACCCTACATTAACTGGCAGACATATACACTGTCTAACATGTATGCACAGAGATTTCTGGACTCATCAATACAAACCTTCTGGACCAGTGAGTTTGCACCCCAACCAGGGGCAACAAAATCCTGGACTTGGTTCTCACTAATATGAGACAGGTCTGCTCTCCACCAGTTGTAACTCCCCATCTTGGTCAAATTGGACCACAGATCAGTCACATTCACCTTAATACTGAAGACAGAAGCATACCCCAATACCTCAGTATTCAGAGATTATGCCAAGGCTAATCTTCTGAAACTGACTGATGAACTGACTTAATTCAACCACCCCCTCCAATTTTATGACCCCACAAAATTGTTTGCACTTGTCAATAGCCACATAGATGCAGCAGCCCCCCAAAGTAAAAATAATGTCAAATTCAAAAATATACCCCTGATGTAGAACGCTTATATAAACAGGCTCTATAATAAAAAAAAAAAATTAATTGCACACAAAAATGCAAAAAGATCTCTTGCTAAACTTAAAAGGAAACTCTGAACCTTGATCAAATCAACCAAAGCAAAATATGAGGTAAAAATAGCCACCTAGGCAAAGGACAACCACAAAGCCTTCTTTAACTATGTTAAAAACCTCAGAAACATTTCCCAGAAATCCCCAGAGCTAATAGTAAATGATATCATATACTTGGACCCAGAGGACACCAGTCCACTAGCAGATAAGACTCAGACTCAAATTTGACTCCCATATTTTCAACAATATAAAAGAAAACCCACTAGCAATTTGGACTCCTATATCGAAACAGAAATATTCTTTCTCACAAGGCTAAAATCTCCCTATCCCATGCATACCTTCTCCCACCCTCTTCTATGGCTCAGAAATCCTCATCAGTCTTAAGACCACTCTCCTATCTCAGTTAGAATCTACCTACAATAAAACTTCCAAGTTTGCTGCTGAACAAACCTACCTCTCACACCACTGACTTGTTCTTAAACAATTACACTGGCTGGAATTTCCTCATCAACTGCTTCTCTCACAACTTAATATCATTCATTCTGTATTGCACCTGCCCTCCTTCTGTCTTGCCATATCTTCTGTCATTGCCCCATACACCCCCAAAAGGAGCCTCTGAAGCTCTGACCAAAATCTCCTGCACATCTATAACCCAAAAGTAAAATAGGTCACAACCTTTACAGTCATTTCCCTGCCCAATCTTGGAATAAACTTCCCCTGGAAATTGGAAATATCATACATCCACAAAAATTCAAGACTGCTATCAAAAACATCTTTAACAGAACATGGATTTGTCATTGTACTCACACTCCATGAAAAATTCCTACTACTGCTCCCTTAACCTTATTTTTCCTTCAACTCCAGCTCATCTCAGTCTTCCTGCATCTATTTACTGATGAATTCCTCTACTTATATTTATCTGTAACATACTCAAGTGAATCATGCATCATTTTGCCTTATACCCTGATGGACAAAATATGTCACCTTCATATACTCTGATTATCCCACTTAACTCGTCTGTAAAGCCTTCTATATAATTTGTTTATGTAAATAATGCATATCTTTTTGCTGATGCTTTTTTTTTCATTTGATATTTAATTTCTTCTCAAAGTGTAATACTTCTGTGGAGCTTTTCTCCCCAAGCCTCTGCTGAAAAAGGGCTTCTGCTCAGTCGGACTAACCCGGTCAGCAAATGTCAAATAAATAAATAAATAAGTTTAGCTCTAATTTTAACCCCTTCAACATTCCCAGATCTCATATCCCCATCTACCCCCTCCCCTCAATTCTCCTATGAATAAATCCTGAAGGCACTATCCAAGGTCAAGAATACTGATTCTATGGGGCTAGATAACATATCTGTCTGCTTACTGGTCAGCCTTAAAACAGGTCCTGTCAGGCTCCCTACAGAGGCTATTCAGTGTCAGCCTCCAAAGAGGCTTTGTGCTGGATGAATGGAGGCCAGCAACTGTCATCCTTTTGCACAAAGGTGGGGCATCAATGGACCTGGGAAAGTATAAACTCATAAATCTGATCAGACCTGTGTGTAAGGCTATCAAAAGAATCATCATGGAGTTAATAAATAAGGTCAAGGTAGCCTACAAACTCTCAGGCCAAGCCACCTCGATTTTTTCAAGGGCAGATCCTGCCTATTTAACCTGGTTGACTTATTTGAGATGGTTATTAAAGCAAGGGCAAATAAATATATATAGCATATCTAGACCTTGCAAAGGCATTCAACACCTTCCAACACTCAGGCATCACAAATAAACTATCCAAGCTAAATGTTAATGAGTGTGTAACTCATTGGATAGCTAATTTGCTCACAAATAGAACCTAGGAAATTAGGGTGGGCTGCTTTACCTCCTTCAAAATACCTGTCACTAGTGGTATAACCCAGGATTCAGTCCTTGGACCACTCCACTTTGGCATTTATGTCTTGGAGGTCAAAGTTACTGTTAAGTGTTTATGGTTGACCAACTTTTCTGGTGGCTGTAAATCTGGTGCCATCATAAACTCACCAGAGGACACCACGATCCTCCAAGAAGGTCTTTCCCAAACCAATACCTGGTATCAAACCCATGGACTAAAACTAAATGCTAAGAAATGTAAAATTTTCAAATTAACCAGTGCATCAGGTCCCAGTCGGTTGAGGTGTTCCTACCTCATCTCCCCCTGAAAGGCTTGTAAAAGCATAAGTATGGAAGACTTTCCCCACCACTGAACTTGTTTTAATAAGATGTTCCTACCTCACCTCCCCCTGAAAGGCTTGTAAAAGCATAAGCATGGAAGACTTTCCCCACCACGGAACTTAATAAGATGTTCCTACCTCACCTCCCCCTGAAAGGCTTGTAAAAGCATAAGTATGGAAGACTTTCCCCACCATGAAACTTGTTTTAATAAGGTCAATATCCACCTAAATACATTGCCACCTGTCAACCTAACAAACTGGGTCCAAAAAAGCACTGGTGAATGTCCTCATAACTCCCGCTTGTAATTCTGTTTATGCTGATAAGCATTAGGTTGGAAGGGTTAGACTTTCCTGTAGCCTTCTTTCTTCCCCAATTAAGGTAAAAACACTGTGCTTTCTACTCTTCAGCAGATGAGTGTAGTGTGCTCTGCACCTCCAAACAGTGCATTTCTCAATAAACTAAGTGAAACAGGTATGCTACAAAAGGGAATTGGAAAACAGGCTCTCTGCACTGTAAATTGAGAAGCAGGCAGGGAACTATGCAGTTTTTAACAGTAGGGCCTAGAAACAGAGTATTGAGCATATGAAAAGAAACAAAAAAGCATGCTTGTAACTCATACCTTCACATGCAGCCTCTAGGCATCTGCTTTACTGGTTTAGCCCGGTTCAGCCTTTCACCTCCCCCTCTCTCAAGTAGTCAGAGGTTACATAATCACCTACCTGACCAGCCATTTTCAAATTAACCAGTGCATCAGGTCCCAGTCAGTTGAGGTATGTTCACATACTTATGTATTTAATTCTTGTTTCTTTATCTGAGCTCAATGTACTAATTGTTTACTGCATTTACTCACAAACTGAAACCTTGATGAATTAAGGCATGTTTATTGGTATCAGCTGCTAAGAATTACTCGCAAACCGCTGTTGATATTGTATCCATTTATTGTCATTTGCATTACCTTAGTGGTCTGTCCTGGGTAGTGTAGCATTGATAAGAGACAAAAATAATGAATATTAACTGAGCCCTTAAGGCAGATATATAGGAAAGAGTGCTGCTGTTTGATAATGCTAAAAGGTGCACGTGGACTTGTTTGATAATCATGTATACTGAATGTTTGAATGCATTACCTCTGTTCTTGGTATAGTCCTAATATTCATATCCCCTCTCTAGGTGTTCCTATCTCACCTCCCCCTAAAAGGCTTGTAAAAGCATAAGTACTGAAGACTTTCCCCACCACGGAACTTGTTTTAATAAGGTCAATATCCACTTAAATACCTTGCCACCTGTAAACCTAACAAACTGGGTCCAAAAAAGCACTGGTGAATGCCCCCATAACTACTGCTTGTAATTCTGTTTATGCTGATAAGCATTAGGTTGGAAGGGTTAAACATTCCTGTAGCCTTCTTTCTTCCCCAATTAAGGTAAAAATAGCGTGCTTTCTACTGTTCAACAGATGAGCGTAGTGTGCTCTGCACCTCCAAACAGTGCATTTCTCAATAAACTAAGTAAAACAAGCATGCTACAAAAGGGAATTGGAAAACGAGCTCTCTGCATTGTAAATTGAGAAGCAGGCAGGCAACTGTGTAGTTTTTAACAGTAGGGCCTAGGAAAAGAGTATTTGGCATATAAAAAAAGAAACAAAAAAGCATGCTTGTAACTCATAACTGCACATGCTGCCTCTAGGCATCTGCTTTACTGGTTTAGCCCTGCTTCGCTCGCTCCACACCCTACCCTGCCCCCATATACCACCCGCCCTGGTAGTACTACATTTATAGTACCAGTGGCACACCCCCTTGATTAGCTAACCAACTACACATGCTCCTAGAACCCAGCAAACTCCTAGCACAATAATACATCCTCTATCCACTCCACTATCCATATTAACCCACCTATAGCTAGAGAATCTTTTATCCACCACATACACTCAACACAGACCCTACCCTAGTAATTTACTATGACTACAGCTAAAACACTAATGCTGCTACCCTTAGTACTCCTGCTATTCATTCTTTATCATCTAAGCTCCTATGAATATGTACAGCATCTTGAAATCCAGTACCCAAACTCTCAGACACCAACCCATCATTTAATAAGCTTATCCACCACATAACCACCCCCACTCCTAAGTCCTCGTCCTCCAATTACCATCACCCAACTAAATACTGCTACATTAGCTTAAAAAACAAAAGCTACGAAAAAAATCATAAAC
Organism: Protopterus annectens; assembly: GCF_019279795.1. Classification (NCBI taxonomy): domain Eukaryota; kingdom Metazoa; phylum Chordata; order Ceratodontiformes; family Protopteridae; genus Protopterus; species Protopterus annectens. Next base: position 1,116,722,290 of record NC_056729.1, read on the forward strand.
ACATTTTTAAGACTCATAAGCAACTTAAAAATTAATCTTATGAAGGATGGAGACATCCACCCTAACCCTGGCCTATCCACAACAGTAAACCCAAGCACACCATCTAACAACCCAACGTGTACTACCCAGATTTATAGACTTCCAAACTCATTTCTGGTATGTCATCTCAATGTCAGAAGCCTAAACAACAAGATCCATAGCCTACATGGACTCTTAGCTGTTCACTCCCCTGATATCCTCTGCCTCACAGAAACCTGGCTAAAACCAATAACCAAAGATAACGAAATAACCCCCCAAAGTACAACATCCTTAGAGTGGACCGGATCTCCAAGAAAGGTGGTGGGGTAGCTGTACTATACAAGTCTACCCTAACAATAACAATTGACACCCAACAGCCACCCCAGTTAGGCAATGCAGAAATTCTCATCACCAAACTAATAATAAACAAAAATAAATGCAGATACATTGTCTGCATTTATATTCCACCCAGCAAGAATGATAATACTCTAGAAAATATCTTACATTGGCTAGCTTCTAACTATCCCCAGGAAACCATTGTCTTATGGGACTGTTCCTCTGAAACTCCCTCCACCCATTTAAACCTCCACGGGTTTACTCAGATCATTGCCACCCCACCAGATTTAGCAAAAATCGAGTCAAAGATAGTATCCTCAATTGGATACTTATTAGCAGCCACCCACAAAAGTACAAGTCAGGTACATTACCCGATGATCTAAGTGATCACTGCCTTACCTATATTATTAGGCTCAAAGCCGACATTCCCAACCAGCCCACCTAAAAAACTATAAGAAACGTCAGGAACTTTAACCTTGACAACTTCCAAAAAGAACTCAAAGTATGTAATTGGAATGTCTTGAAACGACTTCCATTACAAGAAACAGTTGAGTACTTCAATACCAAATTTTTGGCTATCCTTAACCACCATGCTCCTACCCGTACCATCCGTGTAAAAGCCACAGTTGCACTGTGGCTATCTAAAGAAAGGAAAAACAAAATTAAACTAAGAAACAATGCCTGGGCCAGGTGGCATGTTACCAAAGCCCCTATGGACCAAGTAAGATACCGGCAGCTAAGGAACCAGACCAAAAAATCTGTCATTCTAGAAAAAAAAAATCACTACACCCTCTTACAACAAAAATATCAGCTAAAACCTCAAAAGTTCTGGGCTGGTATTAACAATCTTCTCCACCCAGGCCATTCCACCACTCCTACCCCATCAGCTGCCCTTCATAAATCCCCTGTTGAAATTGTAAACAGCTTCAACTCCTTTACTGAAACTATCCAGTCTCTAGCTACCCATCTCAGTCCATCGGACACAAACACCAGCTCTAGCACATCTAGCCCTGATCCACCCAGCACCCAACCCACCTTTACCTTTCAAACCATACCTACCAACCTGATCCGGACCTTACTCAAAAAGCTAATACCTACTACACTAGCTGCCGGCCTCCTTCCAGCTGAATATCTTCAAAAAGCAGCTGATGCCATAGCACTTCTCATTTCTAGTCTGATCAACAGATCCATCTCAGAAGGATCCATCCCAACAATATGGAAAATATCACATGTTATACCTCTCCATAAAGGAGGAAGTTCCACAGAATTATCTAACTTTAGACCTATAGCCATTCTTTTACCACTAGCTAAAATCATGGAAAGATGCATACACAAACAAATCATGCACTTTTTTATTCAAAACGGAAAGCTTGCCGACTCTCAGCATGGCTTTAGGGCATTCTACAGTACCACCACAGCTCTTCTGTCTTTCTCTAATGCCATCAATCTTCATCGTAACAACAACAAACTATCTTCAGCACTCTTCTAAGATCTCTCAAAAGCTTTCGATATGGTCAGCCATCAGCTACTGCTCAGTACCCTACAAACCATCGGTTTAGACCAACACGCAATACAATGGTTTCACTCCTACCTAAACGGTAAACAGCAGGCTGTCTTATGGCAGAGCAAGCTGTCATCCCAACTTCCTCTAACCCTAGGTGTCCCACAAGGGTCCATACTAGGTCCCCTTCTTTTCTCTATCTTTATCAATGATTTGCACACCACCATCCCAGGAGCTGCCTGCATCCAATATGCAGATGACTCAATGCTAACATGCTCTGCCTCCTCTCCTACACAACTTCTAACCCTCACCCAGACCACTTTCAGCATGGTAGAAACATGGCTAGCTAATCGCCGCCTGCTTCTAAATCCTAACAAAACCAAGCTACTACTTTTCTCCCCTCACCATATAAGTCCTCCTACATCCTTCAACATCAAATCTAGCAATGACACCATTATCTCCTCTGATGACCATGCAAAGCTTCTAAGTGTAATAATAGACAACAACCTTAAATTTGATAAACATGTCAATCACACTATTAAGTCCGTCAACAAAAATCCTGGCTCCCTATAAAGCCAAACCTTTCCTCACCCCCCTAGCTAGGGTAGCTATTACAAGATCACACCTCCTCTCTACCCTTATGTATGCCTCCCCTGTACTCACCAACCTATCCAAAACCGATCTCAACAAATTATCAGGATGTTACAATCATATAGCCAGATTCACTACAGGCATGGCTTTTAGGACCCACCATTGCAAGAACCTCAAAGCACTGGGATGGCTAAAGTATCTTACCCTTCTACAGTTCAACCAGCTTATAGTAGCGAATAAAATACTCCATCAACCTGATAACACCCCTGTCCTCAAAAATGTTCTTACCCCTCATAGTGCCCCCAGGCCATTATGCTCAGCTGATAAACTAATGATACTGACCCAAAAATCCAACAGCTCTGAAGGCAATGCTATATTTGCCAACTCAACCGGTAAAATCAGGAATCTACTCCCTACTACTGTTACCAAGGAAACCTCACTACCCCTATTTAAAAGAGAACTCAAAAAAATACCTCAAATCTCATCGGCTGTGCTCTTGTTCTAAACCTGACTAACAACTTCACTAATACAGGTCTTGCTACTCAACAAGCCAAGTATCTATGCCTCATAGCATTTGAATGTCTAAGCATTGTGAATTATGCGATCTGATTGTATTCTATGTTCACATTTTCTGATTGTCTTTGCCAATCAGATGTAAGTTGGCACATTGTGTATATTGATATCTGCCTGTATTCTTTGTCTGTATTTTTCTAATCATGTCTGCCTGAGTTTATCACTCAATGATGTATGTACTGTCTCTTTTTTTGTATGTGGAGCTTTTCTCCCCGGGCCTCCACTGAAAATGGACATATATCTAGTCGGACTATCCCGGTCAACAAATGTAAAATAAATAAATAAAAATAAAAATAAAATACTTTCCTTCAACAAGCAAAAAGTCCCTTTTAGCTATCACATTGACAACACATGCCTGAAAACCTGATCCATTAATTAGGGACCTGAGAACCTGTGTAGCCAACAAACTGTGTTTTGATCAATGCATACCCCCTATTGTAAAAAAGTTATTTTTTCTTCCACAGCTTATTACTAAGTTGTCCACGTCCATGTGTGATAATTCCACTGTATTCTTCACTCACCAGGTTGATCATTGAGTATAATGTCCCCTTTGATATGGACCTGTCAGAACATTTTGACACAACTTGAATGCACACAATGCTTTCTTACTAAGAAAATGAAGGGTCTAGATCATAAAAGCTATGTGGACTGTCTCAAAGCCTTGCCCTTCTTTTCTATGTCATATAGGCTACTGAGGGGCAATCTCTGCTTCACACACACAGCTTCAGCAGACCCTATGCTGTCAAACCTAATGCACATTCACAAGTCAAATGGAGGCATAAACACCTGCTCAAGAGATCTCAATCTCTTTGCAATATAATAAAACATGTTAGAGGGAGGGATAGATATGTGTCACAGATAATAGTAATTCTTTGGAATCATCTTCATCTCCACATAAAACCAAGTACTTCTCTTACACTATTCAGACTTAATTTAGACGAATGGATGGGTAATCATAAATTCTTCCCTGGCTTAGGACCCTTACCCCTCATGAATAGGGGTAACATGTAAATGTTCTACTCATCTCAGGATTAGTTCTATGTAAAATATAAGGGCTATAACACATCATGGGAATGCATGGCTGGGCTTCTAAAGATACCCACTGATCAATAGCCTACTAAGTACCTATGAAGCTATGAACATTCATGTCACCTCCACTCTCACTGCCTCTGGCATGTGCTATAGCAGCACCTTCCTCAACAGGGCCAGGGGCAATTGCCATTGTAGGTGCTGTTGGGGGTGTGGATGTGACAACAGCACCTAGCCCCAGAAACAAACCACCCTTTCAGCATCCCAAATTAAAGAAGTAATACAACAAAAGGAAAAAACATTATGGCACAAATCAGGAAGGATAATTCCCATGAAGATCAAAACTCTCTCATCAAATTAAATAGGCAACTAAGAAGGCTAATTAGGTCAAGCAAAGTCAAATTTGCGGTTAAGACAGCCTCTCAGGTGAAAGATAACAATAAGACCTTCTTCAGCTATGTCAGAAACCTCAAGGGTAGCACACAGCAATGTGCTGAATTAGTGGTTAATGGTACCACATTCACCGAGCCTGGTAATATAGCAAATTGCTCAAAGTTCAAACTTTACCCCCCTCTCACTCCCACTGATACCCCCCAAAATACCCTCAAACATAACCCCTCCAACTATAACTAGGGAGCATGTACTGACTGCACTCACTAAAGAAAAGAACACAGCCACAATGGGCCCCAATAACATCCCAGGATGCCTCCTAAACAGTCTGAAATATGACTTATTGGGGCCCCTGGAATCATTATTTAACTATAGCCTTAAAACAGGCTTTGTGCCACATAAATGGTGGACTGCAACAGTAACCCCCTTCACAAGGGAGGACCTTCAACAGATCCTGGAAACTACAGAACAATTAGACAAACTAGTCTTATTTGCAAAGACAGGGAAAGAATTTTCATGTAAATTATCAGCAAGGACATAGCAGACATCCAGACTCTGGATCCATTCTAGTTTGGCTTGTCAAATGAAGATCATGCTTACTGAATCTGATGGGACTTCTTTGAAAATGTCAATGAGGCAATGGATTAGGGGAAAACAGTGCACAGTGCCTACGTAAATCTGGCTAAAGAATTTGATACAATATCCCACTCAGGCATGTCAACAATATTATGGAACTACGTATAAACCCCTTTATAACACACTGGATAGCTAGCTGGATCACTGATAGGACCCATATGGAAGGTCTAACACATACAAATGCTTGGTGCCAAAGCCCTGGCAAGAAATGCACTATAGCACCTTTTGGTAAGTTGGCCACCCTGGGTAACTATATCATCAGTAAAGCACTCCATAAAGTTGATTCACTAGACAGGAATCTGGGAACTCATGTAGATAGTAACCTAGCCTTCAACCAACATGTGTCCAAAGAAGCAAGAAAGTTCTTCTATGTTGCTCACCTTATAAGAAAGGGCATGCTATATAGGTACAGACAGGACATCATACCACTGTACTCGGCCCTCATCAGGCCATCTTAAGAGTATAATGGCCCCTTTGGTATGTACCTGACCAGACACATGCAGCAACTGGAATGTCCACAAAGGTTCCTTACAAAAAGAATACAGGAAGTATGCATAATGTCCTATGCTGATTATCTCAAAGCCCTGTCGCTTTACTCAGTATCCTACAGCCTTCTGAGATACCTGAGATATTTTGGGGGGTATCAGTGGGAGTGAGAGGGGGGTAAAGTTTGAACTTTGAGCAATTTGCTATATTTTCTAATCTTTGCCTGGCATGAAAAGCATCCCTGTAACCTGTTTTGATGAACCTTTTGCACATCCACAAAACAAACAGCATCAGAACAACTAGATCAAAACACTTAAATTTTGCTTCTGACATAAATAGAACATATTGGAGAGATAAATATGTTTGTCAGAAAATTCTGATTCTCTGGAACATGCTCCACATCCATGTGAAATAGAGTTCCTCCCGATTCCTATTTAAATGCGACTTGGACCAATGTGTGGGTAATTGGAAATTTACCCCTGGTCTGGTGTCTATGTCTCTGATAGACAGAAGCAGTCAGTAAATCATTCCTTATATAAATCACATTTGTGTGTCACATTTGGTTTGCATGGCTAGGCTTATAAGGGCTCTAGTGGTTGTTAACCTAGTATACAGCTATAAGAATATGAACCTATGGTGGCAGTGGTGTACTAGACACTGGTGGTGGGACAATGGGTCTGGAAGGTGGAAAGCGTGCTGGTCTGGATGCTGCTACATAATAATGTAAAATAAATAAAAAGGAAAAAAAAAACAAAATAAATGTATATAATGGAAAAGATAGTGAGAAAGAGGGGGTCTATATCAGTTCATCAAAATGTCTGAAGTTCGAACACCCTATGTTCGAACTTCAAACCACAAACTGCAAAAACATCGAAGTCTTAAAACAGTGATTTTTTTTTTTCCAGGGAAAAAAAATCGCTGCTCCAAGAAACACACACGCAACACAAACACACCAAAACAACATCAATCCACACACATACACTCAAAATCCTATATCTAACCCTACACTAAACTGTATATACACTACTACCTATCCACTTACTTTAACCCAAACCCTAACCCTAAGGTCCGTTACTATCGCACACTCACCTGACCTGCGCCCTAACTCACCTATCCCGCCCTAACCCTAAAGTCTTTCACTATCGCACACCCACCTCACCCACGCCCTAATCCTAACTCACCAAACCCGTGCCCTAGCCCTAACATTCAAACAACTGCACACTTACCTGAACCCGACTCGTAACTTTCCACCACAGTCCTGATACTCGCAAAGCCACATAAAAACGGCCCTCTGAATTCTTTCCCTGGGAAAGAATTTGGTGGGCCGTGGCTTCGCGATTGCCAGTGTTCGAAATTTACAGTTCGAACATCTGGTATTCGATATTCAGCCATTTCGATGGCCTGACATAAACCCAGAAAGAGGATAGAGCAATGAAAAGTGCAAATACAGTGAAGAAATACAGGAAAACATTGCCTATTGTTCTTGTACTGAAATGCAATGTCTTGTAAACATCCACCCACTCTAACAATGATGTGCCAGTGTACAACCCATCAAGGACTTGAACCCATAGCCTTCAGTGCATGCATTTACATGCTGAGTTACATTAGAAGTCTAAAAACAAGTCAGCAGTGAATGTACAACACATCAGGGACTTGAACCCAGAGCCTTCAGTACATGCATTTATATGATGAGTTACATTTGAAGTCTAAGAAAAGTCAGCAGTGAAAGACACACTGGTGGTGTATGTTGCAAACTTGCAGAAGCAAATAGACAACATGCTGCTCACTCCTTTGTGTACTTCATATTGGTTTGACCACTGTACTCAGAGGAACCAATAAAACACTCACTGGAAACTGTGTATGACAGCAGAGGAAATGAGTAAGTATTGGGACTAGAACCCAATGCCATCAGCATATCCAATGCAGAAGTCCAACAATCAACTTGACAAGCTACCTCATCAACCTTACTAAAATTCACTGTTAACATATGCATTTATTTCAAGTAGTTTAATACAGTACATGTCCAAAAACTGTATCAATGCCATGGAGACTGCAGCTCTGACATAGTTACTTTAAGTACAAGAAACACAAAATGCAAACACGAGTGTTGTCAAAGCTGTGTACTGAGGGGGGACATCAACGCACTGTCAGCCTAATACAAGATTAGCAGTGTCTTAACATGTTCAGCTATATGCATGCCTCTCAACTTTGTAGTGCAAGAAATCTAAACAGAGCCTAAAATAATGTGGGTGAACAAAGGCCCAAAAATAGGTACAGATTTTAAAAATTGCTCTTATAAACTGAGAAAGTCACTAGACTAGCAGGATTTGTGTTAACATGCGTTTTCTAAAGGATATGAAGATTGAAACTCAAATGTATGTAATTATTAATGATGTCAGTCCTCAGGGATTTGTCAGAAAACTACAAATTTTAAGAGAAAGAGTCCAAAAATATGAGCAAAAATCTGGACAATCTGTGAAATTCTGGACAGATGAGAGGTATGGCTACATATCTGTGTCCAGGGAAGCAGGCCACCACAGAAGTATGCAATCGATAATATAATGCTTACATTCAGTATTGAACATGCAACCTAAAGTGCCAAAACTGTATACAGCAGTGGCTTACACTTATTGCCATACATGTTAAATACTCCCTACATGGGCAGTTGTGATGGTTTTCCGTATAACTGGCTCCACACCAGAAGTATATCCCTCATTGGTAAGATCAGACCATAAATTAATTTCACTGGATGTCCACATCCCGACCCCACCCCCAGCCCAAGAAACCACAGTGAAAAACTTCTCAAAAGCGAACTTCTCACTTCTCAAAACCAAAGTGGAATCCTTCAAGGCCCCAGTGCCAGTGGAAACTACGGCCCAAACTGCAGAATCCTATATAAACGCATTCTACGGACATCTCCAGGAATGCATGGATCATGCTATCCCAAACAAAACCAATACCCAATCATCCAAAGGCAGGCGTCCAGTCTGGTGGACCCCTGCCATAAATAAACTGTACAACAGAAGGAGGAAGCTACTACATGATAGAGCAAAATCCCTAATAGGGAAGGCATCTCTGATCAGTACTAGCAAAAAATTACGAACCCTCATAAAATCCTCCAAGGCCAGCTTTGAGAGAAAAATTGCAGAGGACACCAAAGACAATCATAAGGCTTTTTTCAGTTATGTTAGAAACCTGGGATGCAACTCCCAGACTTGTTCTGAGTTAATTCTAAACAACAAAAAATACACTGAACCCACACACATCGCCAATATCCTGGCAGACAGGTTCAGTGCAAACTTCTCCACCCCCTCCCCCACAAAAGAGCAAGTATCTATCCCAGCAGAGGGCTGCCTCCCAAACATCTCTGATGCTCAGGTGAAGGCTGCCCTCTCCAAAGCAAAAAACACTGCTTCCATGGGACCAGATGGCGTCCCAGGTTGCGTCCTACATGAACTCCAAGAGGAACTAATCCCTCAAATAAAACAGCTATCCAATCTCACCCTCACTACAGGATATGTGCCCACAGAATGGCGTACAGCAACAGTGGTCCCACTCCACAAAGGTGGAGCCTCTACGGACCCTGGAAACTATTGCCCCATAAGCCTGACTAGCTTAGTCTGCAAGGCTATGGAGAGGATCATCATGGAGCTCATAAACAAAGACATTGGGGACCTGCAGACACTAGATCCTACCCAGTTCAGCTTTGTCAAGGGCAGATCCTGCCTTTTGAACCTGGTTGACATCTTCGAAACAGTCACCAAAGCCATAGATGAAGGGAAGGTAGTCCACACAGCCTATCTGGACCTTGCAAAGGCATTTGACACAATACCCCACTTGGGCATCATAGATAAGCTATCCAGCTTAAATATAAACCCCTATGTCACAAGATGGGTCGCAAACAGGCTCAAAGACAGAACCCACAGAGTGAGAGTTGCTGGAGCCATGTCAGACTCGAAACCTGTCACAAGTGACATCCCACAGGGTTCTGTCCTGGGACCACTCTTGTTCGGTATATACTTTTCCGAGGTACAGGCAAACGTGGGAGGACTATGGCTCACCAAGTTCACAGACGACTGCAAACTGGGCGCCATAATCAACTCTCCAGCTGACACAAACATCCTTCAAAAAGGTCTCACAGAGACAGATAACTGGTGCCAGCGCCATGGTTTAAAGCTAAATGCCAAAAAATGTATAGTCATACCCTTTGGCAAAAACAATGCCCACAAATTACCACATAGGCGGAAACCCATTAAGTACAGAGAAAGTTATTAGGGACCTGGGGACCCAAGTTGATAGCAATCTCTCCTTTGAAAACCACATTGCCAAAGTGGTTAGAAAGACCTTCTACATAGCCCACCTCATCACGAAGGGTTTCATATCTAGATCAAGAGAGGTAATCGTGCCCCTTTATTCATCCCTCATCAGGCCCATCATAGAATACAATGCCCCTTTTGGGATGTACCTTACCCGACACCTGCAGCAATTAGAAAGACCCCAAAAGTATCTCACCAAGAGGATCAAGGGTCTCAAATAGATGCCATATGCTGCTCAGTTAAAAAAACTCCAGCTGTACTCAGTTGCATATTGCCTACTTCGAGGAGATCTATGCCTGACATACAAAGCTATGTCAAATACAGAATTAATGGACATGCTCCACCTCAGTAAATCTAAATCCCTTAGAGCCACACGCTCAAGGGACTTGAACCTCAGCACAGAAATAAATAGAACTTGCTGGAGGGGCAGGTTCATAACCCAGAGGCTCCCTTCACTCTGGAATAGAATTCCAGTTCATGTGAGGCAGAGCACCTCACTGAATCTCTTCAAGAAGAATCTCGATAGGTGGATGGGGGAATTGTAGGTTTGTCCCAGGGATTACTCCCGTGTCACTATTAGACAGAGGCACAATAAACTAAACCTTAAAAAGGGCACAGTATACTCAAATCAAGGGGTGGCGTAAGCCATACAGAATCGGGCTAGGCTTATAATTGCCTCAGGGCAGATAGCCTAGTATGAACCTATGAACCTATAACAAGTGGCCTAAAGTAATAGGGGGAAAAGCACAACTATTCCTTTTGCATTTTAAATACCCTAATGATATAGAATACATCAAAAAAACTGACAGTGTACAACATAGGATTTCGTTGAACAGTAATGATTTATATCTACTGTCCATAATACTGTTGGCGTATCAAACTCTGGACACTTGATAACATGCAACTAAGGTGAGAATGCATACCTACTCTGACTACTAATATGACAAGTGATAGAACTGCTAACATGTATTTATTTATTTATTTTACATTTTTTTACCGGTAAAGTCCAACTTAGAACAAAGCCAATTTTCAGTGGAGACCAGGAGAGAAATACTATAGGTGCATGTCTTTGTAATGTGGGAGGAAACCGGAGCACCAGGAGGAAACCCTCATGAATGCAGGGAGGACATTCAGATTCTGCAAAGAAGGCACTCCAGCTGAGAATCGAACCAGAGAGCTTACACCACACCAGATAACAGATGCACTCCCAGTGTAGTTTAGGCCTCCTTCTCTACAGCTACACATTATCTGCAATCTGTTCAGGGACTATTGAGAAGGAAATGAGAAGGATTAGATATTCCCCAGGAACAGTGGCCATTTACGCAGTACCCCCTCGGTAGCACGCTATGCAAATGAAGGCAAATTACTGAGGGAGAGCTGTGTAACACTGTTATTGAATCAGTGTAGGGAGTGTGTTACTGTATCCAGAGATGACTAACACACCCCCTGCACTGTCAGAGTGCAGGATATCAATGTATACATATGTATTGCTGCTCAGCAATTGACACCGTGCCAGACATCTAAAAATAGAAACCGGATACATTTCACTATGAAGGCAAAGGTCAAGTTTAAGCATAGCTGAGTGGGTTTGCACTGTGCACCTCAGTAATCAGCAGTGCTTAAACGTAGTTGAGAGGTATATGTAAAAGTATACCAGCATTCAACACATCCCTATAACCAAATGGTTACAGTAACAGCCTTATGTACAGTAGGTGCAGGGTTTGAGTGCACAGAAGGGTTATTAAGCATTTATTTTCCAAATACAAATTATGCCAAATATTTTTAAATCCTGATGTGCTGCGTTCAGCTAAGCTCCACTAAGCCCTTTTAAACCATGCCAAGCACCACTTAAACAATATCTGTTTTAGCACTGCTTGGCACTGTGCAGCTCCACTTAGCTGGTTTGTGCACTGCTAAATGGTGCAAAGTGCTGCTAAGGATTTGCCAGTTTAAGCACTGCTCCCTGAGTTCAGCAGGTTTGCGCGGTGCTAAGCGATGCCCCACATTTTTAAAAAATTGCCCATTGGGATTAAAGTGCCAGAAAACAGGGTATATTAAGCACAATATGTGTAAATACTGCAGAATCCATTGGTGTTTAACCTGTGAGGATACTATGGCAGGTGTTGGAAAGGGTACATGCTTTCGGTGCAGTGGTGGAGCATTGAGGAGTCCAGGGTCATGGTTTGACTCCTAGTGAAAAACCATGCAGACTAGCTCATGCTGGGTGGTTACTGGGGCTCAGAGAACAAAGCAGAAGCCTGGGACCAGGTGGCAAGGGACTTCACCAGTGCAACTGGTGTCCTCCGCACAGGTGAGCAGTGTTGTCACCACCACAACAACCTGAAAAGAAGGAAGGGGGCTCTTTTGGACATGTGAGTCCAAGAATTCTGTTTGGGCAATGTTCCACCAGTGTGTAAGTATGTTTACTTGTGTTTTACCAATACTTAACTGAGAATATCTGCTAAACTGGTATGCATAATGGTGTGCTTCTCTCCCAAAAGCTGCAGAGGTGAGAGCTCACAACATCAAGGTGCATGCAGGGCACCTGTCCAGGTTGCACCAGGAGTGTGGTGAGTATGGATGTATCTTCCAATCTATAGTCATATAAGCAAGTAGAGTAAAGCATTAACTGCCATTACATATATAAACAGTTTTGATTGTATTGTAATGAATGTGGTCATAGACCTGGTTGCAGTAAGTGACTACTGCCAAATGTACTGCAATAAGCAGAAAAGAGTAAAGCAGTAACCTTGATTAAGTAAATGAAATAAAGTTTCTATCACAATAACTGTGGAATTACAGCTGTATTGCAACACCTGCATTACATTAACTGTTGGTCAATAAAAATTCCAAAGTATACTACTGAATGTATGAAGGCATCTGTATTGAGCTGTTGTGCAATACTTGTGGAATGAGAGCTGATATTTCAACCCAGTAACAATATATTGTGCATACCTGCACTTTATTTAGTAATGTATAGGTTACCTAGTCTCTCTGCCATGATTGCATGTCATGCAGCTGTGTTCAGCTATCACTGCACTGTATTATAACACTGTGCTATTAGCAGCAGGTCATATTTTGTTTCCAGTTTACCTCTAGGACAGAATAGTCAGTCAGATATCAGCAATAACTCAGTAGCTCAGTTTGTTAAATGCTGTGTATGAAATGCATTTTGCTATACACAGAACAAGGTTTGACAACAGTTCCATGTACTAATGCCTATATGTCATGATGACAGATATTCTCTTCACACGGACTACTGGTATAAGGCTGAGGTAGCCCATAGTATGTGTAAAGAATTGTTTGTGCAGATGTCACAGACTGTCAAAATCAGTCTCACAAATGTGCTACTTACCCGAACAAGAAATGATACAGGTGCAATAATAACAAATATAATAAAATAAAAGCAATAAAATGTGTCATAACAGATTATCATTCTCTCCACAGGGACACAGATAAAAGGGTGAGCTAGCTCATAGTATGTGTAACTGTTTGTTCAGATGTCACAGACTGTGAAAATCATTCTCATGAATGTGCTACTTACCCGGACAAGAAATGATGCAAGGGCAATAATAACAAAGTATAATAAGAGAAACGAAATAAAATATGTAATAAAGGTATGGTATGAAAATGTCCTCAATTGGCTCTCCACATCCCTCCCACAAGAAACCATACTCCTTGGAGATTTTAACATTGACTGGAACTGTTGTAGCTCAGCACAACCAACCACTCACAACAACCTGTATGGCTTCAATCAAACCATTACCTCCCCCACCAGAATACACAAACCAAGCAACAAGCAAGCCATCTTAGACGGGATACTAGTCAACAGTAACCCCCTCTCCTATAAAACAGGCATACTGCCTGATGATATCAGTGACCATTCTCTTACCTTTATTACCAGACAAAAAACACTATACAATATATATACTATATAAAAAAACCTCAACTCAGCAAACTTCCAAGCTGAACTTAAAGCCTGTAATTGTTAAATACCTGCCGCTTGACAAAGCTGTCTCTTATTTTAACAATAATTTTCTGCAAATCCTAGAAAACCATGCCCCCTCTAGGACTGTCAGAACTAAGAACAAACCTGCACCTTGCCTCACTAAGGAGACAAGGCAAAAAATACTTCAAAGAAATAGAATCTGGTCTAAATGGAGAAATACTAAAAACCCATCTGATCATGAAAGCTTTAGACAGCTGAGACATGCCACAAAAAATCGATACTCCAAGACAAAAAAAAAATACTATCATAAACTCCATCAAGCCCAACATAAAAGCCCACAAAAATTCTTGTCAGGTATAAATAGCCTACTCCACCCAGGGCACTCCAAAACTCCTACTCCAGCTAACTTTACTCAGAAATCTACCAGCCAAATTGTTAACTCCTTTACTAGATTCTTTGTGGACACAGTCCAATCACTAGCAAGTACTTTATCTCCAGCCAGCATCTCAAACACTTTCTCTCAAACCAACATACCTCATGTCTTACAACTACAACCTGTACCTACCTCTCTCATTCATTCCCACCTTCATAAACTAAAACCATGTACCCCCTCTGCTGACCTCCTTCCAGCTGAATTTCTACAAATAGCAGCTAGAGTACTCGCCTACCCTATCTCCATCTTAATTAACAGAACTATCATAGAAGGCTATATACCAATCCTTTGGAAGATTTCACATATTATCCCTCTACATAAAGGAGGTAACTCAACTGAACTCACTAACTTTCGTCCTATAGCTCTACTTTCTCCCTTGGCCAAAATCATGGAGAAATGCATTCAGCAACAACTTCTTGATCATCTCCTCCAAAATAATCTTTTAGCTGACTGCCAGCATGGTTTTAGGCCTTTTCATAATACTACAACTGCACTCCTATCCTTCTCTGACTCTCTGCTCTCTTTCTAGACCTCTCCAAAGCCTTTGACATGGTAAATCATCATTTAATGTTAGATACACTTACTTCACTTTCAGTTCATACTCAGGCTGTCAAATGGTTTAAATCCTATCTTGGAAATAGACAGCAAGCAGTCCTCTGGGACAACAGCCTATCTACTCTACTCCCTATCTTCCTTGGAGTCCCACAAGGCCCTATTCTGGGGCCCCTCCTCTTTTCTATTTTTACTAATGACCTAAAAATATCACTACCCCAAACCACCTGTATTCAATATGCCAACGACTCAACATTAATCTGCACCACAGCATCTACTGCTGAACTCCAGTCTAACACGCAAAAAATGATTACCTTAGTTGAAAACTGGTTCTCCAAATGCTGTCTCCTCCTTAACCCCCCAAAAAACAAACTTTTACTATTCACCCCTACCCAGAAGTCTCCCTCCATAGATGTCACAGTTATATCAAACAACGGCACTGTAATAGCACCTGACACAACTACCAAACTATTAGGTGTAACAATTGACCATAATCTCAACTTTGACACTCACATTAACCTTACCGTCAAATCAGTGAATAGAAAACTTGGTTCCCTCTATAGGCTAAAACTCTACCTTACACCTACAGCCAGGACTACTATTGCCCAAACGCACCTACTATCCACCCTTCTCTACACCTCCCCAATTTATACTAATCTATCCAAATACAAACTAAATAAGCTGGCCACATCTTACAATAACATTGCTAGATTCGCCACCAGATCCCCTTTCCATACTCACCACTGTCAAAACCTAAAACAACTAGGATGGCTGGAACTCCAAAACCAGATGCTCTTTCAACAATTAACTATCACCTACAAAATCTTATGGCATCCTACAAATATTCCCATTCTCCCTAACATGATCAACCCATATAATCTCAGTACCCTACGCTCAGCAAATAAGCTACTAGTTGCAACCCTTAAACCCAGCAACAAATCTGGCAATTGTTTATTTACTAACTCTATTGGAAATTATTGGAATAAGCTTCCTAGTAAACTAACGTCCCTCACATCTTCTCCACTTTTCAAAAAGCAATTAAAAACATTCCTTAACTCACAATGGCTATGCCTATGTACTAATCCCAGCTGAATCTCACTTTTATTAAGTTTCTGTGTTAAACTTCTGTGCTTAAACTGTTTGAATATAGTCCTGTTTTGATCTTTGTAAATAGTTAGCTCTTAGTTCTTTGCCTACTATGTTTAATCTTTTCTCATGTAATTTAAACATAGGCCTATCTATAAGGGTGTTTTTTATGTACATTATGTACATTATTTGCTATATAACTAATGTAGAGCTTTTCTCCCTGGGCCTCTACTGAAAATGGACATATATCCAGTTAGACTAGCCCGGTCAACAAATGTAAAAATAAAACAAATAAAAATAAATAAAATCTTGCAAATAGACCTGATGCAGCACTGACTCAATAGCTCAGTCTGTTAAATGCCTTGCATGTAGTGTATTTTGCCACCCACAGTCCTGGGTTTGACTCCAGTGTGTTGCACTTCAATTACATTCTTGTGAATACAGCAAGTATAGCAATTTTACACAAAACAGGTTGCTGCTACTGAATTAACTGCTACCCATGTTTGCAAGTCAAAGGCCTCTCAGTAGGACACACTGCAGATATTCGTATAACCTACCTATATGTCGCCTACTACTCTCTGATTGGCACTGTTACACGACAGATGTACCTTAAGCACATGCCTCAACTAGACTGTTATGGGTACCCTCGCCCTGGCTCTGCTGCAATGACAGACCTGACACTGCTCCCCTTAGTGACACATACAGCTTGCTGTCCTCCAAATTATTCACACTCCCCACTATAAGTCCTAGGCAAAAAGCAGTAGCTGCAGCCTGCAACATATGCAGCTGTATGTTAAGCTACCTGCTACAGATCGACCATACCTCACACCCTCTAGAACAAGGTATCCACACAACATCCATACATAAAGGGGTGGGGGGCAAAGGCCAAGTGACAGGGACATGTGTCAAAGTCTGCCCCTACAAACATGCACAGCTTACAGACCAGCAACTACTGCAGCAGCATGCATATTCTGATGGGTATGACAGCTGACACTCACATGTCTCTTCCACCTTACTGACCTCAACCCGCAATGTTTAACACTGAACTGTCATATAATCACAATGTTATTTGACAATGGTGAAACGTAGCATGCAAAACTGTAGACATACCTCATAAAATTCAACAGTGGATAGCATTTGAACCTACCCTCTGTGATGCTGTAGTCTCCTCACCTCAATGATGTCCATCTGAAAGACTAAAAAAGGGGCCAAGGCCTGCATGAAGGCCTTAAATATTGCACTGTCATGCCATGTCACTGGCTATTCTGGATGGAATGAGCAGGTCTGAGCCACTGAGTGGTGCACAGGCAATTACCTTTTAATGAGCATTACCTACAAAAGGCAAGCAGCTGCCCATGGAAAACAGAAATGTAATTTGCTTTACCAAGACAGATTGAGATTTAGGAAGGATTTTTCTTGAGGATTTGTTCACAAAAGGATTACGTCACACTACCAGGTATGTAATACAAGTCCCCATATACTGGGATGCAGATGCGAGGATGCAGTTATGGGGAATATGGATTACAACAATAGGCCTGTAGTACATCTCTGGGAATGACATGTTGGTGACACTCTGCTGTCCAACAGCTACAGGCATGTTTCTCAACTGTGCCTGCTGTGAATTAAATCACAGTTGTGGTCCTCTCACTCCCTCCTACAATGGTCAGGTCCTGTACAAAAGCAACTGGATTATGTGCTAGACATATTGACAGTAAGCAAGGGTAGACGCAGCTGTCATTTTACGTGATACACTGTCATTCTGCTCAGGGTGGCCACAGGTGTCATATCACATGATATACTGTCATTCAGCTCCTCTCAGTCTGTCAGTGTCACACAGGAATAGTTCAGACATTGTAAAGGTGTCCCTGATTCTCCCTGATGTACTCTGGCTAGGTCTTTGTTTTGCTGACATTCATTTCTCATCACTTGAGAACTATGCCTAGCATACCTGGCAGGAATTCAGGTCATAGCCAGTATTAGTGGGAGGACACGGGTCCAACCTTAATGACAGAGTGTACATATTGGTCATACAAAGTAATAGTATGAATAGAGTAACAGATATTATTGTAACATAACTGTTTTCTTAGGGTTCTGGCATGTGACAGCCAGATTCTCTATATTCTAAGAACAACCATCAATTATTGGCCAACTGTTTACCACACAGCCACATGTTTGTGGTAAAAAGACCACATATATCAGGCACATGTAGACATTCCACAAATATCTGTGTACTGGAGAAGCAGGATACCTACGGGGAAGATAACCTACAGCAGCTTTGCATTGCTGTTTGTCACTGTGGCACATTGATGTTGCTGGACTGTCCCCATATACTTGTAATACCACACAGCTATTTTTCTGAAAGTGGCAGGATGACATAGTAATGGGACATTGCCCATAGGGGACACACCACAGTAGATGGCATTGATGGGTGTGGAGACATACAGCACACTCTGTCACTGAACACAGGGACATAACCGGTATTGCTACTATGTTATTGATAGGCACATACATAGTGTGTTGATAGACTGCAGGGTATGATTTGGGAGGTAGCAGTGCATAGTGCAGGCCAATTTGGATGTGCAGGGTCTGTACATAGTGGATAGCAATGTATCTGGTCCTGTGATGTGTTCTGATCTTGTTGTCTTTCAGAAAGGATGTATCAATGGAGGCACCCACCATTTTCAGATGCTGAAAATATTTTTATCCTGGATGACCTCAGACTGCATCATAACATTCTGCTGTCCAGGAGTCGCCAGCATCATGAGCAATGTGCAGCACTGTGGGCTGACCTCATCACAGCAGTCAACCAAGTAGGGTTACAGGACAGAACTTACAAGCATGTCCGACACCGGGAAACAGGTACGGTCAATACTGCACAGCAAAGGGCTGCTGCTGTGGCCAGGGACTGTGCTGACACTGGTGGAGGGCCTGCAGCAGAACAACCAGTCTTGGCCACAGAGGAATCCATGGTGAACCTGCAATCAACCACCAGCTTTCAAGCATGCATCGTGGAGGTAGGTGCCACAGCATCCACAGAAGAGGAGACTCCAGGTAAGCCTCCTGTGTTCATCACTGTAATACTGTATCAGTCGTTGTGGCAGCCTCTGCATACCAGTACATGGGTGTCAAGTCTATCTGCATTGGGGGGTGGTTTTAATGCATAGTTATGCACACATACTCAGAATGTCAGCAATGTAGGCAGTATCACATTGCCTACTGTACATGATGATATATGCACATATTATGCCGTAACAATGTCACATTTGGTATTGCTGACAATATGTTTCCCTCACATTTCCATAGGTACGTCAAGTGTGGCTAGGGTCCAAGGTCCTGTACCCGGTAAGTGTGATACTGTTGTTTTACAGATCAGCTATACCCTAAGAATGTTATGGGCTGCCATTTTGCCCTAGACACAACTAATATGCTTAGCCAGAGTACAATACTTGTATGTTCAATTTCGGAGGGGTTAACTGACGTGCATTGAATGGGTAATCACAGTTGTGTATTTGCAGGAGCAGTAACACATTTGCACTTATTTTTGAGCAGGTCTATGCAGTCTGCTATACAGGGGGCAATCATTCACAACTGCCTGTTCACACACAATATGGAGATGGCACATACCTGAGATAGGGATACTATAACTGGCATAGTATGCTCAAGACGGGTGCACTGTGTTTTAGGTGTAGGTATCACATACACTGGCATATTGCTTATCTCACATGTGTATAGCACTGGCAACATTAACCAGACGTAGCTATAGTACATGTTATAAAGGGCCTGTCTTGTCTGTGTAAGTTGTAGTCTGCTTGTGCATTGTGCATGGAACGAGAAATAAGATGTGGTATGTGTAATGCACTTGTGGGTCCTCACCTCTGTGTGTGTGTGTGTGTGTGTGTGTGTGTGTGTGTGTGTGTGTGTGTGTGTGTGTGTGTGTGTGTGTGTGTGTGTGTGTGTGTGTGCATTACCCTACATAATAGTGTAGGTAGTAATGCACTTATTTTTGTCTTCGTCTTCCTTACAGGTAACCCTGGGGGTTTGAGTTTGCCCCCCTCACAACCTGATGTCAGTGTCTCATCAGACAATGATGATGATGGTGGCCATAGTGAGGCACATGTGGGGTTGTTGGGGGCTGAATCTTTCCCACGGGTTGACATCCCACTTCCTCCCCCATTGTCCCTGCACACAGTCAGTATGCTCCACATACCCAGTCCCCTGCAGCCACAGATATTGGACAGTGAGAGTGTGGCAGCATGGAGCAGGACAGTGTGGCAACTATGGCATCAGTGAGTGTAGACACGAGTCATAGCCAGAGAGCTGGTGAGGTCCCACACAGGCAGATTGACAGGGGTGCTTGAAGGATGACTGCTGCCCATCCACCACCTGTCACAGGTGTCACATCACAGGTCACTCAATGCATGTTTCAGTCCATCATGGATGCACAGGCACATTCCAAATTCAACACCAGACAGATGCTCAAGATCTTGGATGCACCACAGTCTGACATCCATGACTCCCTCCACCACATGGGTGACACCATGGATCGTTTCACTGATGTAGTGGGACAGATGATAGGGTGAGACATTGTCAGTCCTTGAACGCACATTGTCTGTGCTGGAACATCTGGTGGGAGTAGGGCATTGGACACGTACATGTAGGTCAGCAACATCCTCCGCTGAGAGTCCACATGGCCATGCACACTCATGCTCCCATAGTGGCAATACCTCCAGCACTACAGAAGGGAGTGTGCTGTCCACACCATGACATGGCAAGCCATGGGCACATGGTCCTGGGTGGTCCTGTGAGGGACAGAGGCCAGTAGATACCAGTCACAGTCAGTGACTAGTACCACATCTGACCCTGGGCATGGTAGTACCAGTGCCCCTCCTGGCAGAGCCACTTCCCATGTTTGTGGCCAGAGACAGAGAACTGTTCACTCTGCCATGTATGGTCCACAGCTGTCCAACATACCCAAGTGTAGGGCTAGCACCTGGCTTCACTCTGTACACGCACACACTCTAGCATCACTGTCACATGCAGGTCACCAACAGACACACATGGCACAACTCCAAGGCCCAGCTGACCAGCACCCATTCCTGACTCACACACACAATGTCAACTATTTGGCACAGCCTAGGCCTCTGGCAGTCCCACACCGCTCCCTGTGCATGTGATGATACCTGAGCCAGATCTCTGCCATCCATACCACTGATGCAGGGATATGCAAATATGTGTCTAATGTACAGGGTAGCCATATTACATTACATGATGTTTTGTAGTGCGGCAATGTTATGCCATGACAGGTGCTGTATGCTGACATGTGTCATGAGTACACATCAAAGTGTTTCCACCTTGGTTGCATGATGTTAGTTTGGTGATAGTGTTGCAGAATGACAGGTGTCTCTCAGAACTGTGTATGCTTCTGTTCCAGAGGTCTGAGTGGCTACACTGTGGAGACTTGGTGGCAATACAGCAGCTGAGGATGGCATGGAAGCACAGCGGAAATATTACATCAGCAATGTACGGCTGTATATGTGCGTGGTTAAGTAGGTGTGTATGTGTAGAACAGTGTGTCAGGGGCAATGGGGGTGGACAGC